>NC_133756.1:60825080-61125549 GCF_036562045.2 Rhinolophus sinicus | reverse complement strand
AACAACTATTTTCTCTGATGGGTACAAAATTTATTTTCATTTTAGCTTTATAGAAACATAAATGACAAAATTGTAAGATTTTCAAGTATATATTTAAGTTTATTTTTGGCTCTCTATTCTGTTCTATGGATCTATGTGTCTATTTTTATACCAATATCATATAGTTTTGATTACTATAGCTTTATATAACTAGATCAGGAAGTGTGATGCCTACAGCTTTGTTTTTCTTTATCAAGATTGCTTTGGCTATCTGGGGTCTTTTGTGGTTCCATAAAATTTTAGAATTTTTTCCCCATAGTTTTGTTGAAAATGCCACTGGAATTTTAATAGGGATTGCGTGAATATGTAGGTTGTTTGGGTTAGTAATATTCTAACAATATTAACTCTTACAATCAATAAGCATGGACTATCTTTCCATTTATTTGTGTCTTCTTCAATTTGTTTTATCAATATCTTATAGTTTCCAGTATATAGATCTTTCACTTCCTTGCTTAAATTGATTCCTAAGTATTTTATTCTTTTTTGATGGTATTGTGAATAAGAATAGGATTGTTTTATTGCTTTTTAATATATTTCATTGTTAGTGTATAGAAATGCAACTTTCTTTTTTAAATTAAAAATTTTTTAATTACAGTGTACATATAATATTATATTAATTCAGGTGTACAACATAGTGATTAAACATTTATATAACTTATGAAGTAACTATCCCAATAAGTCTAGTACTCATCTGACACCATACATAATTATTACAATATTATTGATTATATTCCATATGCTGTGCTTTACAACCCCGGCAACTGATTTCTGTATGTTGGTTTTGTATTCTGCAGCTTTATAGACTATGTCGACTAGTTCTAATAGCTTTTGGTGGAGTCCGTCGGGATTTCTATAAATAATATGTCATTTACAAATAAAAACAGTTTTACGTCTTTCTTTCCCATTTGGATACTTTTTATTTCTTTTTCTTGTCTAGTTGCTCTAGTTAGGACTTCCAGTACTCTGTTGCTTATTCCTGATCTTAGAGAAAAAGCTTTCAGCTATTAACCATTGAATAATAGAATGTTAGCTATGGGTGTGTCATATACAGCCTTTATTATGTTGAGGTACATTCCCTCTTAACCCAATTTGTTGACAGATTTTTATCATGAATGCATATTAAATTTTGTTAAATGCTTTTTCTGCGTGTATCCAGATCATCATATGATTTGTATCCTTCATTTTGTTAATGTGGGGTATGAGATTGATTGATTTATGAATTTTGAATGATGGTTGCATCCTTGGAATAAATCCCATTTGATCATGGTGTATGATCCTTTTAATGTATTATTGTATTCAGTTTGCTAATACATTGTTAAGGATTTTTACATCTGTGTTCATCAGGGATATTGGTCTGAAATTTTCTTATAGTGTCATTATCTGGTTCTGGTATCTGGGTAATTCTGGTCTCATAATATGACTTTGGAAATTTTACCTCCTCTTCGATTTTTTGGAAAAGTTTGAGAAGGATTTGGTATTCTTTAAATAATTGCTAACATTCACCAGTAAAGCCATCTGGTCCTAGACTTTTGTTTGTTGGGGTGTTTTTGATGACTGATTTAATTTCTTTTCTCATTATTGATCTATTCAGATTTTCTTCTTTATGCTTCAGTTTTCATAGTTGTATATTTCTAGAAATGTATTCATTTCTTTTAGGTTGTCCAGTGTTTTGGTATGTAATTGTTTATAGTTGTCTCTTATAATCCTTTGTATTTGTGTGATATCAATTGTAATGTTCCGCTTTCATTTCTAATTTTATTTATTAGTGTGCTCTCTCTTTGTTTCTTGATAAGTCTAGCTAAAGTTTTGTCTATTTTGTTTATCTTTTAAAAAACAGTTCTTGGGGCCATCCTGGTGGCTCAGGCGGTTAGAGCTCCGTGCTCCGAAGGCTGCCAGTTCGATTCCCACATGGGCCAGTACAGTGGGCTCTCAACCACAAGGTTGCCAGTTCAATTCCTCAGGTCCGCAAGGGATGGTGGCCTCCGCCCCCTGTAACTAAGATTGAACACAGCACCTTGAGCTGAGCTGCTGCTGAGCTCCCAGATGGCTCAGTTGGTTGGAGCACGTCCTCTCATCCACAAGGTTGCCAAGGTTGCCGGTTCTACTCCCACAAGGGATGGTGGGCTGCACCCCCTGCAACTAGCAACGGCAACTGGACCTGGAGCTGCGCTGCGCCCTCCACAATTAGGACTGAAAGGACAACAACTTGAAGCTGAATGGCACCCTCCACAACTAGGATTTAAAGGACAACTTGACTTGGGAAAAAGAGAAAAAGGCCCGGAAGTACACACTGTTCCCCAATAAAGTCCTGTTCCCCTTCCCCAATAAAATCTTTAAAAAACAAACAAAAAACAAACAAACAAAAAACCAGCTCTTATTAATCTTTTCTGTTGTCTTTTTAGTCTCTATTTCATTTATTTCTGCTCTGGCCTTTGTTATGTCCTTCCTTCTGTTAATATTAGTTATGGAGAGATGGAAATAGAGAATCAGTTGGCAACTTGATTAAAAGGATTTTCTTCAACAAACATAGGGGCTAAGCCATTGTTGTCTTAGAAGAGGAAAATGGCAGCCTTTGAGAAAAAACAGCCTTTGAAAAGCATTCATGCTGAAAGAACCATTGTAACCAAGAAGCAATTAAAACAATGATCAATGCTAATAACGAAAGCACATTCTAGACACAGTAACCCAACCAAGGCTGGAAGAAGAGAGTCCAGAAGTGTAGAATTAAGCCCAAACCTCTTCTTTGGCTTTCTCTCCATTGATTGTGGAATCCTCAGATAATATGGATTAATCCAACGAGAGTAGAGATGTTGTAAGACCTATTAGCAGTGATACATAATCTGAAGAATTAATACTTGCCACATAATCGTATTTTTCCTGTAGCTGTGATGATAAAAATGGATAATATTGGAATGTCCACTACATGCTAGGTGCTTTGGTATTACCATTTAAAACGGTATTTCCCACTACTTACAAGCTGAAAATTACAATAATTTTTAATTAAAAAAATAACAAGCCTTATAAAGTTCAGATAAATGGATATGATACACACAGGGCAAAGTTTTGGACCTGGATGTAAGCAAGCAGGCAGATATCATAGTTGTCTTATTCATTTGGTACCCCTAGTGCTTGAAACAGTGCCTTTCACATCATAGGTGTGCAATAAATATTTGTTGAGTGAATGAATAATACCCATATCTGAATGCTTTCCATTATCTTCTTTTTATCATTTTGTATTAAGATTATTTAGGGGTTTGGACCATAGCCCTTTGTGTTCTGTATAGCAGATGTTCCAAGGGGTTCTGAGAGTTAGAAGATATTAAATGACGGTAGTAATTTTTGACTGGTGAGCTGGAGGTCCTTGTAGGAATGGGCAATTGGCTGTGAGGTAAACCATTATTTAGTAAATGGTTTGTCCTTCCATTTAATACATTCAAGACAAGAATCTTTAACCTAGGAAGTATAGAGCCAACCGGGATCACTGTGAGGTCCTCAGGAAGTCCATCAGCACTGAAGCTATATGTAAAATTGTGTCACGTATGTATTTTTCTGAAAAGAGGTTTCCATACTTTTCAGGGATATGTGACACTAAGAAAACCAACTGTGTTCAGTGGGACATTTATCATTTAAATTCTGGTGGATAGTGTTGGCATTAGAAAACATTTTCTTTGTCTGTTTTTATTAAAGGGAAAAATTTTGTTTTCTCCTACAAATAATGGCATTTCTGAGCTTAGGGCTGGGGCATATTTCTTATTGAAAAGCCGATTTCACTCATTACATCACAGCCCAGAAGAGAATATTAATTAATTTCCATCGTACTCTGGAGGCAGGATGAAAATAAGTTGGTCTCTTCTGACCACCCAGGCTGTCAGCTGCCCTGAATGCTTTTCCTTGTTCCTTCATGTTTTGGGTCCAAACTAGCTAAATCAGGGGCTTGTCGAGGTGTTCTCTAAATAAGCTAGTGAGCACTTACCTGTTCCTAAACAAAACCCACAGATCTGCCTGCCTAATTTTGGCAATCAAAGCCCCAGGGCGGCCAGCAAGTTTGCCTCCGCTTTGATCTCTGATGTGTATGACACTATATTTTTTGGCTGCTCTAAAGCAGACTGCCAATTAGATCCAAATGTGTCAGACAGCCTCAGAGAGGGTACTAGTGGCCAAGTTTCCATTAGTGGTTACTACTGATGGAAGCCTGCAGCATTCTGTTCATTTAGAAGTAGAAACCTATTCTCATCTTTAATCTTGGGTTTGGAAGTTGAAGTAATAGGGAGGAGAAAGTCCCAGAACACAATTAAATCTCTTTATATCTCTCAGTTTTTAACTTTTGTTTTTCCTTTAACACAGGGAAGACTCAAAATAGGAGGAGATGGTGATTCTCTTGTTCATACTAGGGTATGCTCGTCCTTTTCTCAGGTATGGAAGGATGAAGGGAAGAGGAAAGCCTCATTTATTGAAAAGCAGCTCTGTGCCTGTAAGGTGTGAGATGCTTTCATGTGTGACCTCGTTTGATTCTCTAACAATTAGAGAATAGGAGTTAGCATTCTGCATCTTGTTGAGGAAATCATGTTTCAGAGACGAAGAATATGTTTTTCTATAGTATTGTGTACATTGTAAGTGTCAAAACAAATTCCCATCGGTATCTGTTGGCTTAATAGTCTGTGCTGTTTCTACTCCTTGTACAATAATGTGAATGATTATGGTGTTAATTCCTCTAGTACCTGAAAAGAGCTTGGAGAAAGCCTCTATTGCCCAGTAGAAATGGAGATATTAGGCTAGAAGCTTACCTGTGAGTTACCACAGACCAATATAGAAAAAATAAGACCAGGGACCTAATTTCTAGTTTTCAGCTTTTGCATGAATATTTAGAAATGGGCTGGTGTTTATTTTTCTTTTCTAATCCTAGGCTATAGTTTCTTCAAATCCGATCATTGTTCGGAAAAGTAAACTGCGCCTGTGGAAAGCATGGAGGAGATAAAAAAACACACAAATCTTTCTTCTTTGTTAGTGAGTCATATTGTCTGCACTTGGGTTTTCATTGACACCAGGTGAGATGGCTTTTGCCCATCTCTTGAGGATCCTCATGATGGCTCACTGGACGTGCATCTCATTTGTGGCCGCAGTTAATTGTGGAAACTCAAAATGTATTAAATTGAGTGTATGTTTAAAATTTTTTTTCTTTCTCCCTCATGCTTATTTTTGAGAAGTGTAATTTGACATTTGGGATTGTGTTACACACAAGTTGGTGAAGTATACTTCACTACAGCTCTTCAGGAAAGAGAGGTTTATTGTAACCAGAACGTTTAGCTGTGGTGAATAGCCTAGAGCAGAGGTTGGCAAACTTTTTCTATAGTGGCAAACAGTAAATATTTTGGGCTTTGCAGCCCATATGGTCACTGTGGCAACTACTCAAGTCTGCTGTTGTAATGTGAAAGCAGGCATAGGCAGTGTGTACACAAATGTGTGTGGCTGTGTTCCAATAAAACTTTATTTACAAAAACAGGAAACGGGCCAGATTTGGCCTGTGAGCTATAGTTTGCCAAACCTTTGCCTAGAAGATATCTCAGGTTTTTCTATGTATATGACACCCACTGCCGAGCACACAGTAGGTGCTCAATAAATGTTTCTTTAAAATGCATGAACGTGCTGTGAAGAAACAGCAGAACTCTTTCGCTATGGTCTGAATTTATATGTTGAAATTCACATATTGGAAACCTAATGCCCAAAGTGATGGTATTGGAGGTAGGGCCTTTGGGAGCTCTGCCCTCATGACTGAAATTAGTGCCCTTAGAAAAGTGGCCCTGAAGAGCTAGCTTGCCACTTCCACCATGTAAGGACACAGTGAGAAGTTGGCATTTGGCAACCTGAAAGAGAGCTTCTGCCAGGACCCGACCATGTTGGCACCCTGATCGTGGACTTCTAGTCTCCAGAACAGCGAGAAATAGATTTCGCTGGTTTATAAGCCACCTAGCCTGTGGTACTTTGTTATAGCAGCCTGAACAGACTAAGACATCTTTCCAGACTTTATTACTATTACCTGTGTTATAAATTAAGAAAGGAGTTGGTAGGAATAGACTCAACTTATAGATAGAAGAATAAAGCATGAGAAACTTTATTCTCCAAGAAGTTTTCATTTATAATTTTCAAATTTTCATTTAGAATTCAAACTTCTTGACTCTATTCAATGCTGCATTTACTGAACCCTCTTAGTTCTATATTATTTTATCATTTATCCTAAGAAAAGCTGCTTCTTTCAGAGAGAATACTATTAAGTTCAGCTGCATCAGATAAGGTTCTCTTCGTTGCAGGAGGTGGAAAACCCAAATCAGACAGACTTAAACAATACAGGGGGCATTTGTTGGGTGATGACATTGAAAAGTCTAGATATAGAGTGGGCTCCAGACAGGCTTGACTCAGTCACTCAAAATCACCAAGGACCCAGTTCCTCTTTGCCTCTTTGTTCTTGGTCATCTTCATTATCAGATTCCACCCTGTGGAACACCCCTTAAGGTTTTCTGGCTCGGGGATGATGGAGTGGGGGAAATAAACTTTTCCTCAAACTTCTACTGACCTTGGCTGATTAAAGAAACCTAACGTAGATAAGATTTGACTGACGTGTATCCTGGTTGCATGGAGAGCAGAATGAAATTTGGCAAGTCAATTGAATATTTGGTGGTCTTGAAAACTGGGAACAAACCAGAGTTTAAATACATCCTAGGGAAAGGAACACTTTTGGAGGCCTGCAAGAAGAGCCTGGCAGGTTTGCCGAGCCCAACCCTTTAGGATCACTGGAGTTGAGGGAGAAGGTGGGATACAAGGATGGATGGACAGGGAGGGAAGGACCAAATCCTAGAGCTACCTGAAGCTCTGATTTTGTCTCCAAAATGAATGGGGCACAGCTGAAGAATTTTGAGTAAAGGAGTGATGAAATCAGACTTGAATGTTAGAAAAATTACTCTGACAGCTTTGTGGAAGGCGGTTCAGTGAGAAGCAGGGAGGAAAGCAATGAACCTAGTACAATCAGGTAGATGTGGCACCTGGTAGGATGGTAGGATGAAGAGGGGAGAGAAAGAGAGCCATTTAGGTAGAATTAACCCACTATGGGTTATGGGTTATGGAGACATGGGGGAAAGTGAAGTAACCAGGATGACTTCTGGGCGTCTATTTCAGCAGCTGGGTGCATAGTGGAGCCATACACTAGGACGGGTGAATAAACATATCCCTGGGTCTTTGTTTTTGAGGACATGTATGTGGAAATCTGAGATGCACTGTATTTTTCCAGAAATATTGGATGAGGAGAACCTGACTAGACGTCACAATCCCCAGACAGTATTCTAGTTGTTCAAGTCAGGGTGTTGTGTCTGTAAGGGTCTGTAGCCAGTGTATAGTCTTAGTTCCTACTGTTGTTGAGAAGTGAAGAGCCCTGGATAGAACACAGAACCAGCTGCAGGGCCCCTTGGCTGCACAGCCGCTTCAAATAACTACTGGGTGCAATTGCTGTTAGGGAAACTGGTCTTTCTGCCTAATCTCTTCTGGCTGCTCTCACTGATGGAACATATTCTCATGATCAAAGCCACCATCAGCCCGAAGGGAAAAATGCCTCTTTTGTAAAGAGCCTGGCAGAAGGACTCACTGTATGCAAATGCCTGAGGCGTCCTCCTGGTGTGGGACGTGAGGGGGGGCGGCCCGTGTTCATGTGACTCAGCCAGGCTTCAAAAAGAGCACTCGCCAAACCTGCAGGGGAGAAAGAGAATGGACAGGAGCCTTATCTTTATGCTGGCATGGGGATACATGTCAGAAACATTGTTCCAGCCACTGCAAAAGGGCTTTCAGCAGTGCTTCCCAGGCAATAGCATTAAATAGTGTTAAATTGGTGGCCGTAGCAGCCTCTGGGCGAGCTTGTGACTGAACACAATAAGGGTGGACGCATGGAGACAGCAGTTGTGGGCAATCAAAACTTTGCAGGACCCTCTCCCCTTCTTCAGGGTCTCAACTCAGCCTGCATCCAAAGACCTGAGTTGAGGGAATTATGGGTGGGAGGCAATTAATTGAACATATGGTTCAATAAAGATGAATTCTTTAGTAAGAGAATGTTTTGAGATTATGGTAAAAAGGATTCTAAATTGAAATGCAGTGTCATTCTCATGAGAGATCCAGGAAGCCTTTGAAAGCTCCAGTATGAATGAGCTACTTTTCAGGTAAAACCAGTCCCCCAGCCATAGTTATATAGGTTGTGCAGCTCCAGCCAAGCAGGTGGGTACAGCACCAGAGAAGTACAGCTGAGTCATTCAGAACACTTTTCAGTCTTCTCTCCAGCTTCCTTTCTTCTCTGGCCCTTCTTTTCCTTTCCTGTCTATTAAAAATGTTCTCTCTTGATATTGTGGCAAAGAAGGAAGTCCCTGGGACTTGGTTTTAGGCACAAGTGAACAACTGAAGTGGTAAGGAGCACTCTGATCAAGCCAATTCAACAACCTACATTGAATATTCACAATGGGCCAGGTATTGTGTAACTGATGAAGGTCAGGGGTGTGTACACGCTGATGTGTACACGCTGTCGGGGTGCTCACTGTCTATGGGGGAGAATGGGCATCTTTTCAAGTGGTTGTTGCATGTGTCAGGAAAGGTGTAAACAAAATAACAGATAATGCAGAAACAAACAGAAATATTCAGACAAGAAACACGGGGAAGGTTTCAGGAAAGAACTGATGTGGAGAAAGAGCAAGAGAAAGACAGCGAGAATAGACAGAATTATTGTTGATGAGGAACTAGAATGTTCCGAGAGGAAATGTACCTGCACAAAGTCTGCACGGCAGGTGACACAGCAGGGGGCCACCTCTGGTTAACTTGTTTTCCTCAGAGTATTGGAATTTGGGACAGTTGATTTTTCATAGAAAAGTTTAACCCTGACAGAGAGTTTGGAACAGGAGCCTGTCCTCAGTGGGTGGGTTTCCACAGGAACAGATGAAACACAAAGGTCTCTGACATTTCAGAATTAAATGGCTAAGCTGGAAAAGGAGAAGAGTAGAGTTTTTCCTGGTCTGTTTTTTTTTTTTCCTTAGTTAATATTTATTGAGAGTCCTTCCCGGATGCTGTGAAAACCCCCTGATCACAAGGAATGTGGTATCAGACGGAGGAGGTACAGAAGTTGCTTTTATTGCTTAACATATGAAACTGATGTTTTTCAGGGACCCTGAATGTGCTGAAATCATTCATATTTTTCTTAGTCCTCTACTCTGTGCCAGCCAAGAAAAAGAACAGTCCTTATAGTTCATATATTATTCGAGATATGTGTTTCTGAAAACTTGAGTGAATCTTATACTCACCTCATTTTGATTCACTGACTGCTTCTGGAGATGACTCTGTTAGGTAGCATTTTTAGGGTCGACAAAGCCCCTCCTGATAAAAGTGGAAAAATGCAGAGGCAATCTGATAAACAAACCCTACAGAAAGGGTGGGCGGCGGGTGTAGACAGGGCAGGAAATCACATTTATTGAATGTCTTTATCCACCGGGCACTGTGGATAAGCTATTGTAGGCAATGGCAAAAGCTTAGTCCTTAAGACTCCTGAAGGAAGTATTAGGTTGGTGCGAAAGTCATTGCGGTGTAAAAGGTTAAAAACAAATGCAAAAACTGCAATGACTTTCGCACCAACCTAATAGGTAGTAACCCTAAAGACGGATGAAGAAACCAAGACTGTGAGAGGTTAAGTAACTAGTTCCAGGTCCATCTACTCAGAAATAACGCAGCTGTGATTCATATGCCGGAATCCCGGTTGCTGCTCTATGAGAAAACAAACAGTGCTGTTCTTTCATTGTGCTAACACCAGGAAAGGAGAAAGTGCAAACACCACTCCACCAGCACCCTTGCTAGCACCAGGGCAACTCATCCAGTTTTTTGTCCACCACTGTAGCGAGAAATATATGTGACATGAAGACAGTACAGTTTTACACATAAAATTTCAAAAGTTTCATGAAGCAATTCGTACGTTGCCTAAGTGTGGTGTTCTGTTCTTCTATTGAAATAATCTATTCTATTCATTCAATTAAGAAAAAGTGCTGCTCTTGAGTCTCCAATGGGGGATGGCCTGCATAGTGAAAGCATTCATTGGGTGTAACAAAAACAAAAAGATTTGTAACTTTGGATAGGACTTTGATAACCTCTTTTCTCTCTTCCATACACCTCTCTGGCTAAAGACGTGATGTTAGCCTTTTATGACTTATTCTTTCTATAAAGGCTGTCCGGGTCTATTGTTCAAAAAAGAAATAGGTAAAACTATTTACCTATCTCCAAGAGCCTTTCAATCAAACTTGTGTGTAGGGTCACACCTCAAGCTTGAATCTGCATCTTGTACCTTCCTAGGGACGAAGTGCTCCAGCCAGCCCTCACTCAAGGGGGAGTTTTGGATGGAAGAAATCTGATCTTGCCTGCTTTTTAAAATTATTTTCCTTGTCTAGGTCATGTGTAGAGATTCACTGTTATGACTCCTACCTGTAACTGATGAAGGTTAGGGGAAGCTGATGGGTCTATGCTCTCAAGGTGCTCACTGTCTATAGGGCAGAATGGGCATCTTTTCCTACCTATGAGTAAATAGAACTTTTAAAATAGCACATTTTTTACTTCAGTCATTGAAATTTTGCAAGGTTTGTGGTCTCACACACCTAATGTTTGAAAGGACTGGAGAGAGGTAGGTGGTGTTTGAGGAGGTAGGCTTTATGATTCCATCTACACTGAGAGGCTCCCATGTAAGGATCATGCTTACCAGATCTGTGGGAAGAAACCTGCAGGAATAATCTTTTTGAAGGTGTACTATGAAGTGCTGCACAAATACGAGCAATTATTGCTATTAGGCGCAATGGTGAGTAAGAGTAAATCTCTTCATCCTGTTTGTAAAATGTTTATCTGTTTATCTGGAAAACTCTACTCAGTAACCTGCAGCCCTTGGGATTTATTTGACCTGCTTTGTGGTATTGATTAAATTCAGGCTTCAAGACATCCCATGCACTATATTACACACTTAACACCTTGGTACAGAACGTATTTGAAGGACTGTGATTTCTGAGACCCAGCGCATTAGTCAACTTGGGCTGCCATAACAAAATACTGTAGACTGGGTGGCTCAAACACTAGAAATTTATTTCTCACAGTTCTGGAGGCTGGAAAGTTCAATATCAAGGTGCTGGTGGCAAGGTAGATTTCATTGTGAGGCCTCTTGTCTTGGCTTGTAGGCTACTGCCATCTCACATGACCTGTTCTTTGAGAGAGCTCTTGTTTCTCTTCCTCTTCTTATAGTGACACCAATCCCATCATGGGAGCCCTACCTTCATGACCACATCTAAACTTAATTATCTCTGAAATGCTCCATCTCCAAATACGATCACATTGAGGATTAGGATTTCAGTCAGTATATAAATTTTGAGGAGACACAAACATCCAGTCCTTAACACTTGGTATGCTCCAGTTTTGTGATGAAAGGGAGAAAGAGAAAACCATAAAAGAGCTTCCACCTCTCTGCCAACTTTGAGCTTTGCTTTAGAGACAATGCATCCTAAATACTCTGTTCCTATCATTTGATGTGTTCACTTTCAAGGCCACACTGATTTCAACATTTTTGTCATAGTTGAAATCCCAGCTCTGAATGTTAAATTGGAAGGCTGCCATAGTGCTATGCACCAAATTATGTGCAGAGTATTAAGGCCTCTTGAATGCATGCGTTTGAGAAATGTACATTCTGTTAGGTAAATTATACAATTTATCTACCGTCTTTTGTAATTAATCTAACATACGGGTGGTAGAGTTCTCTGCTCAGTTCCTTCCCAGACTCAGTCCCTTACCTATTCCTGACTTAATGATAGCTAAAAGTTATTGGCACTTTTTTTCCTCCTTTAGTTCTTCCATCCAGTATTTTCAATGACATTTTCCTATTTGAGCCTTCTCCACTGCCTCTTCTTCCTAGCTCAGAAATACATCAATAAAGTAGCCACGAGTTGTTTGTATCCTTATTTTTCTGCCTCTGTACCAGGAAGAGCCATGCCTGGTACATTTATTTAAGATAAGCAGGGCTGGGCTGTAGTTAAGTGTTTATAAAGAGAGTTCCAAGGAAAACAGATTGTAGGGAGTTGGATGGGATGAGTGTCCTCTGAGTCAGTATCAGAAGAGGCCCCTGTTGTTTTGGGCAAAAGTTTGAGCTGTGGGGGGAAACAAATCTCACAACCTCAATAATAACCCATGGCCACTGGGCTTCTGAGGCTTTCTTCCAAGTAAAGCACACTCCTGGGCAAATTCCAAGTAGGGTGACACTATTTTTTCAACTTTAATTTTTCTTAGCAACATTCAGTTTCTTAAAATGCTTTACCAAGGTTTCCCATTATAGCATGTCTATCCTCTGGATGACCCAACCTAAGTCACATCATGTAGGATATCACAGAAGGTATCCATATGAGTATATGGAATCATAGGAACTTGTGGATAGAGGATCTTTAGGGATTGATAGTCCAGAGTTCTTGATTTCAGGGAAGGAAAACAACTGGCGACATGTCTTGCATAAGTCAGAAAAACAGCTGGCGTTATATGTAGACCTCTTGACTCCCACTCAATTCATTGTCCTGTTCACGATGTCCCAGCATTGAAAGTCTATGTATTTTTTGTGACTGAGATAGACTTCTTTTGAGGATTGCCTGGTATTTTAGCAAAATGTTGGGGTTTTTATAAGCTCATGGTTTAATAGACAAAGTTGGCGTTGATTTCTCATCTTTAGCAGAGCAAGTAGCCAACCTAGAGATGATAAGTAAAGTTTAAAAAATATGCTGGGACAAAATCTCTTAAGTCAACAAAACTAAGGCCATGTTTTGTTTAGGGCTCTGAATTTTGTCATTAATTCATTCTGAGGTCATTAAAACTTGCCTGTTTCTGGGCAGTTTTAATGCACAGTTGTATGAAGAGATGCTCTGTCTTCTGGCACTATGATATGTACCGGGTGAGGGTGGAGTTGGGTGGATGGGTGTGGTATTAGGCAGAAAGAAAGAAGTGGGCAGGATAGCCAGAGAGGAAATGGCACTTGTATTAGGAAACACATTTCTTCTCCATCATTGTCTTGTTATTGAAATATAGTCTGTTTCACATCTTAAGGTTTCTTTTACTAATAAGGAAAATAAAGATTAATTAAGGGTACATTTTATGAAAAGTGTGTGTTCACAAAAATTAGCTTGACAGGAAGCCAGCTGTGTCACTAAGAAGACAAGATAATCCAACAAGTAATATTGACCCCTTGGTCCAGAGTTTTTTTATCTGTGTAATAAAGAATTGCATTAGATGACTTCTTGAGTTCTCTTGTAGCTCCCAAATTATAGATCAGTCCTCATGGCAAGTTCCTGAAATCATTCTGATTTGGTTGTGTACTTTGCCAAACAGTGCAATAAATGCTAATACATACAGTCCAGAATTGCCAGGATTGTTAATCAACACCCTGAAGGTCATGAGTGGGAGGCGGCCTTCCTTCTTCTACCAAAAAATGATTAGGAAGATTTTGCAATTTGGGGATGAGTGGGATCTCCGGAAGGCATCTTGCCCGAAGAATTATTTCATTCTCTGTTTTGAAAGCTTGTTGTGATAAAAGTACCCAGCTAAGATTTTGGCAATATTTGACACACACACACATACATATATGTATATATGCACAACATATATATATACACATACATTTATGCATATGCATACATATTTATATATAAAGTGGTGAGGGAAATTATAACAGTCTATGAACTCAGTCTGTGGCAAGTCAAAGAAAACCAATAACTTCAAAACTTCTGCTAGCTTCTAAGGGTGATCAATCTTTTGTTTAGAAAATACTGAATGGGGGATTTTGGAAAAAATAAAGGTTATGCCTCCTGGAATGATCTAGAGGAGAAGATGGAGACAAAAGTGCTAAATTGCCTTGTGTAATAAAATTGAGGGCATGTGAACTTTCTTGGTAAGAAAGGAGGTGAGGACTCCTCGCACAAGGAGAGAAGGAAGGATGGCAGAAAAGTCAAGTTGGATGATAGAGTAACACAAGAAATTGTTGATGACTAAGAAAAAAAGCAGCCAGTGGGAATCTCCTGTGCAGGACTGAGAAACTTCAACAACAGTGATATCCAATACCCAGTGGTTAGTCTTTCTTTAGGAGCTGTACTCTTCTTATATTAAACCTAAGCTTTTAGTAAACGTTTGTTCCCTGAAGTCGTGGTGATAGAATTGCTTTGCGTGTTGGAAGGAGGTTGGAAGTGGTTGTCAAAGTTGAGGGGATGGGATGAAGAAACCGGTCAGCACCTGCAGAAAGCAAGATGGTAAGTAGGACTGAGAAAGCAGCAACAGCAGGAATTTGGAATGAGATGAACCAAGGCAGCTTCCTGGACTCCTCCAAAATATTGGGAGGTGATTGGATTTCTCACTATAGTAAGATGGTAGCTTGAGTCATTTTATTTGAATATTAGTGAATATTCAAATAGCTGGTAAACTTGGGAACATTTGGAAATAAAACATGTGTACACACAAAATGTCCAAAAGGATCTGGCATCAGGTGGTACATTGGATGACATTGTGTATTTCCATATCATCTAAGACTGTGGTTGTACACTAAAATCCTGCATGTAGCTTCAAAAATTACTTTGCCCTGCCCACGCCAAGACAGTCTACTTCAACTGGTCAGGGGTGAAGCTGAGGCATTGATGTTTTAAAAAATATCCTCAGTTTATTCCTAATATGCAGGTGGGACTGAGAATGGACCAAATAGCTATTTTAAGATAGGTAGCATCCAAATAATTTTTGCTCAATTCTACTTTGATTTTAATTATAGAGATAAGAGGCAATCTGGGTGAGGGGGGGTGTTCTGCATTGCCAGAAAAGAAATTCATAAGACAAATTTGTAAAACATTAAAAGTTTATATCCCAAACTGTACAATTTGTACAATTATTAAGAAATATCTGTTATGTGCAGTGTGATTTAGATACATTATTAAACCTGTAGTTTAGTTTTGATTCAAACAAACACATTGTATTTTGGAAGTTTAATTTCCTCATCTGACAAATATGACTAATAATAATGTCTGCCGAATCTTCCTCATGAGTTGGGAATGAGACAATATAGTAATAGATGCAAAAGTTTTTGATAAAGTTAGAAAGTTTAATAGAAGTTGAGAATATGTTATTGTTTTTTTTCTTTGTAGCCCCATTTAGTCACACTCATGGACTGTGCATGTATACAGAAACACATAGAGTGGACCCTTGAACAATGCAGGAGTTAAGGGCTTGGACCCTATGCAGTCGAAAATCTGAGTATAACTTTTGACTCCTAAAATCTTAACTACAGTATGCCCTTCATATCAGTGAATCCAACTCACAGCAGATAGAAAACAGTATTTCCAACCTGCAGTTGGGAATCTGTGGTTGGGAATGCGAAAATACTGTTTTCTATCCATCCATATTTAGTTGAATCTGCGAATGTGAAACCCATGGTTAGGAAAAGCCGGCTGTATTTATTGAAGAAAACCAACGAATTTAGCCGACCGCGCCCCCTTGAAACCCATGTTGTCCAAGGTCGGCTGTATAAATACATACATATCTATATCTATATATCTATACACATATGTGTGTGTATATATATGTGTGTGTGAGTGTGTGTGTATACATATATACACACGCACCACTGGGCCTTGGGAAGCAAGTCCGTGCAGGGCAGTCCTAGGCCTTGCAGAGAGAAACTGCTCAACAAAACACAGTTGTTGATAAGCCCCAGGGCGACAGCAACAGTAGCCTCACCTTTGTGCTGACAAGGCTTCCTGATATGTTCTTAGGATGATCGAATGAGCTCCGGGCTTTCTCTGTTTCTGCCCTTGGATGCCTTCTGTGGGCATCACCTCTACGTATGAGATAGGTCATGGAGGGCAGCGTGGGGTGCCCTGGAGAGCCACGGCCACTTTCCCAGCTCTCAAATGGAAGCATTTCCTAGGGTTATGGCAGAGTTTTTAGAAGGGCCACTGACAGGAATGCACCCCCAGAAGGTGGGTGGTCCTTCTCAATAGCTCTCTTGGATTCTTTTTAATCCTGTCTACTGTCTACCTCCTCCGTGTTGAAACACTCCGGACTGAAAGGTGTTCTGGGTGCTTCACTCCTGATTTTAGGGCAGGGAGTCTCTTCCCAGGCCTTAGGCTCTCCGCTGCGTGGAAGGATGCCAGCTCTCACAAAGGCTTTACTGAGTGTGTGTCAGGAGGGGCCAGCCCGGGAGGGGCCCCCGCAGTTCTGTTGTGGGCCAAAGAGGAAGCCCCAGTAGGAACAGTTTAATAGGAGGGAAGGGTGTTGGTGGGTGTTGGGTGAAGTCATAGCAGGGCATTTCAGCAAAAACGCAGAAAGTATGTAGTGGTTCCTGTTTTTCACAACAGCCTAGAATGCAGTTTCCACGCGGGCCATTTTCTGGGAGGATTAAGAAATCTGGAATCAGAACATGGTTTTACTGTTCCGATTTCTTGCTTTCTAGAGCTCTTCTTTCCTCCCCTATCTCACAATTTTTCAAGGTACCCAAGGTCCAAGGTTGACTATGGATATGGGAATGGTACTCCCGGTCCTGTTCCGCTCAGGGTAGAATTTGCCTTAAATATTTAAGGGACTTCGAGGAACATAACAGTGGCAAGGGGCTGAGATAGTATTTATTTTCATTCTCCTTCCCTTACCCCCAAAATAGTGATGTCACTAGCGCTGGCTGTAGATGTGATTTGCCATTGGTCCTCATGCTATGTCTGTGGGCTTGGAGGAATAGCTGTGGGGCATGAGGGCATTTCCAGGTAGTATCATTCTGTTCCTCAGGCTCCTTTTCCATAGCTTCCAGAACAGTCCTTGGACTGCCGAAACAGGGGCCTGCGCTTAGGTCCAAATCCTGCTGCCAGTTAGCAATGTGACTTCAGGCAATTGATCGCATCTCGTTTTCCTCCTTTTACTTGTTAGATGGAAAAACTTTGTTAATTATAAAGTAGTACAAAGAGTTAAAGTATTATTGCTAAGTTCTGGTGCTTACATGGTGGCTAGCTTGATTTCTGCTGAGCATGTGTGTATGGGGAGGGAACACAGCCTCAACACTGAGTTTAGGGTCAGAAAGAAAGATCCTCTAAATTTGAAAGTGTGGTTTCTGAGGGGTATAGAGTGAAGGAAAGAGAATAGTAGGTACATTTCAGAGTGTGGTCAGTTGCATAAATCAGAGGAAAGAAGTTGGGGACCAAAAGGGGAAAAAGCTGTCTGGGCCTCCTTTTAAAAGCTATGAGAGATGACTTTTCTGGTAAGAAGAGATGGTAACTTAAAATCCCCCCCCCCCCCCCGCCCTGCCACTGCCTCATATTCAACCATTAGACATTTTTTCCTTTGGATGAACCACTGCCCTTTTATTACCACTTTCGTTTAAAATATAGATGTTTCTGGAAGGGGTAATATGTTGAGCCATCTATTCCTTTTTCTGTTCATTTTCCTACCTGACAGGGACAGCCTGGGTAAAAGTGATGTCACGGGATTATAAGGGGAGGAAAAGCTACATATCAGGATATGGAAGAAAAGGGGGACTTGAGAGACACTTTTCACTTCACCATTTTGCTTGGGTTTCAGATTCACTTGGAGTTTGCTGAGAGGACAGGGAAAAAGTGTGCCAGGGCTTCTGCTTGAGACTGGGATTGAGTCAGGGGTGTTAATTTAACCAGATAGTGGGGAGAGCAAATCCCTGGTGACCCGAAACTGAATAACACTTCTGTTCCTTCACTGTGTGCCATTGAGTATGTTGGCTGAGCTCAATGGAAACACTGCATTCCCTGGCAGGGCACCTCCTGCCTTCTGCAGAGAAACTGCTTTTCCTTCCTCAGTCTGTATTGCCCAAGGACAAGCTCTGATCTCAGGGGGAAATGTGTGCTAATGGCAATTAATAAATAACCCATTGCAGTTTATAAAAGGCTTTCAAATCCATTATGGCATTTGGTTCCCACACATTCCGCTCAGGGGGCTAGATGAAATTCTGACTCTAAATAGTATATGAGGAAATGAGAAGTCAGGGTTTGCTTGGAAAACCAAGAAGTTGCCTTGAAACCACATTGCTGGTCTGTCCTCTGCATTAAATCAGACTGTTGACAATGATAATAGGAGGTGCTTCTTTTGTTAGAATATCAGTTTATTTGTTTCTTTAGCTCTTCTCTGAGGAAAATGATAGCTGTGAGGGCAAATTTGAGACACTATCTCTGAAGTGCTATGACTCCTTGACGAGAAAGGGGATGTAAGCCAAGGATGCTTGTGAAGTCACTCTTATGCGGCAGTTTTCTGGTGCCATCTAGTGTTTCAATGTCATAATGGCAAGTGAATAGCTCTTGGCCTGTGAAATATCTTTAAGGTGACAAGAGTTGAGTTTTTCTCAAACTTGAGTCTGTGAGTCATTGTATTTATTTCCAGAGGTTTGTGAGAGTTGTGTTATTTAAAAGTTGTCTTCTCCCATAGATACTTTAGGATTAGGAAGAAAGAGCTGATGAACAAATTCATAGCATGCTGTGTTATAAATTACACCCACGAGTAGTTGCATATTAACAGGGCTACAGAAAAAGAGCAATAATTAACCCCAAAGAAGGGATCCCTCTAACAGACTCTGAGTCCCTTAAGGATAGTGCCCAAGTCGTTCATCTTCATACCACTAGCCTAGCAAACAACTGCCGCATAGTAGGCACCTGTAAATACGCGTTCAACCCAGCACTGATGGTGCAATTTCAGGCACAGTGGCATCTGGTTGGGGAAGATGTACACTCTGCTGCCCAGCAGTCTTCTCAGATAATGAATGAGTTATGAAATTCTTTTCTTATTTCCATGGAGGCAGGTGGCCTGAGTATGTGTTTAAGAGACAAACACCAACCTGGTCCTTTTCTAGAAGCAAGGCTGGATTTTTGTTTTTAAAGGACAGTTAGGACATACGAAAAGATAAGAGCATTTATGGCATAAAACAGAAAGGTTAAAAATTCACACATATGCCTATCCTTAATATCCAGAATCAGGATTAGAGTCAGGGACCCTAGTTGAGGGATGGGGCAGTCATGAATCCTAGTTTTAGAATAGTTTCCACTAAGGCAGAGTGTCCTGAGACATAACTCTTGCCTCTAAGGATGAGCCACAGAGGAGATAGTTGGAAACAGATAGTTTGCTCTTTAGATAGTTTGATTCTTGCTCTTGGTAACCCTATGTGTAATGCATCACCAAACATCTATAGCCCTAGATTTTAACTGGTTACTTATTGCTGAGCTGCGGTGGGGGCGTGTAGCAGTGTCTGCTAATGCTCAATCTAACATCCACATGGAGGAGCACATGTTTTGAGGCTTTCTGTTAGGACATGGGAGATAATCTCATGAGGCAGAATCTACAAGCCTCAAATAAGAGTGATGATACTTCATTCCTATTTCATTTTTTACATTTGCTTTTCGCTACAGCTGTGTGCATGAAAATGTGTGAGTCAAAGTATGCTTTTCCATGTGACTAAAGGAAACTACGGTTGGTTCTTTTGAGAAGCATAGAATCTTTTTGCAAAGTAAATAATCACATAGTTCAATTTGATAATCTGTGAGTTGGCCAAGATGTGTTCATTAAGGGTCTCTGTTGTTAAATACATGTTACGTGTTTAAGGGATTACAGAAATGCATTTAGTCCTTGAGCAAGAAATGGATCGGCCTATTTACAGAATTATAAATCATGAATCAGTTGTCAAATCAACCCTCCAAAATCTATTATACTCATGCTGTAAGTTAAAGAATAAAAATTTGTAATTGAAACAAATAAAAAGAATACTACTAGAATATTCAGAAAGTTTTAAAGGAGATAAATATTCAACAGAAACATATTTTTCATTATTATTAAGATGTTTGAGTAGATGTATACTAGCTTTCATTTATCAAACTTGACCATTTCTCCTCTAAGAATTGAAACAAATGGAGTAAGAAGAGGAGTGATTTTTCTGGACTTAATGGGTAAGATCTAGAAGATAAAGACAGAGGACTAGAGTTGGGAAAAAATATGTATGGTTATGAAAAAGAGATATTTTGAAGTTAGCAACTGGCCTGTAATTGGAGAAATTAAGAAAATCAACTCACAAGATTTTGTGCAACTTTCCCAATTCCTGAAGGAAGGGAATCTGTGTCTGCTGGTTTCCATGTTGGCTGACCACTATGTATATTAAAATGAGAATAGTATTTTGCATATTTAATAACTTTTGAGAATCATTTGCAAAGATCCCCCCCCCCCCCAAATGGCAACATGGTACAGTTTTTGGGAAAGGAATTTCAATTCAGGAGTTTTCTTTAAAATCAAAATCTCACCTCCCCTGCCTACACCCGCCTCCCCCCTCCACCCCCCACAATTGCTCTTTTAATTCCTGTACCAGTGAGGAGCCTAGCTTGGGCTTCTCAGGGTGACAGCCCATAAAATCCATGGCAACCAGGCTTTTCACAAGTGTCCAACTGGCTTTCTGTCTCTGTATGTGTCAAACAGGCAAGCAGATGTGAGTCATCAAATATGCATTGGGGTTATTTGGGAGGTAGTCTTTATAAAGATGAAAAAATGGGTTTGAGTGTTTATTGATTTCTTCACTTCATTGTGGAATGAAGAAGCTCTGTCAAGTAATGCACTGGGAATTTGTTGGAAATTGAGTTCTTGCGCCTCACCCAGACCATGTGAATCAGATAATCTGGGTGTAGGACTCAGTAATTTGTGTTTTTTTTTTCTTTTTATAGGCTTTTTCTTTTCTTTTTTTTTTAAATTTATTGGGGTGACAATTGCTAGTAAAATTACATAGATTTCAGGTGTACAATTCTGTATTACATCATCTATAAATCCCATTGTGTGTTCACCCAGAGTCAGTCTCCTTCCATCACCATATATTTGATCCCCCTTACCCTCCTCTCCCACCCCCCACACCCCTTACCCTCTGGTAACCACTAAACTATTGTATGCGCCTATGAGTTTTTGTTTCTCATTTGTTTGTCTTGTTCTTTTGTTGTTTTTGGTTTATATACCACATATCAGTGAAATCATATGGTTCTTTGCTTTTTCTGTCTGACTTATTTCGCTTAGCATTATACTCTCAAGATCCATCCATGTTGTCACAAATGTTCCTATATCATCTTTTCTTACCGCTGAATAGTATTCCATTGTGTATATATACCACGACTTCTTTATCCATTCATCTATCGAAGGACATTTTGGTTGTTTCCATATCTTGGCCATCGTAAACAAAGCTGCAATGAACATTGGAGCACACGTGTCTTTATGGATAAATGTTTTCAGATTTTTTGGTAGATACCCAGGAGAGAGATTGCTGGGTCATATGGTAATTCTATTTGTAATTTTTTGAGGAACCTCCACACTGCCTTCCATAACGGCTGCACCAGTCTGCATTCCCACCAACAGTGTATGAGGGTTCCTTTTTCTCCACAGCCTCTCCAACACTTGTTACTATTTGTCTTGTTGATGATAGCCATTCTAATTGGGTGAGGTGACATCTCATTGTGGTTATTTGCATTTCTCTGATGATTAGTGATGTTGAGCATTTTTTCATATGTCTATTTGCCATTTGTATGTCCTCTTTGGAGAAATGTCTCTTCAGGTCCTCTGCCCATTTTTCAATTGGGTTGTTTTTTTTGTTGTTGAGTTGCATGAGTTCGTTGTATATTTTGGATATTAGCCCCTTATCGGAGGCACTGTTTGCAAAAATCTTCTCCCATTCAGTTGGTTGCCTCTTTATTTTGTCGATGGTTTCTTTTGCTGTGCAGAAGCTTTTAAGTTTCATATAGTCCCATTCGTTTATTTTAGCTTTTACTTCCATTGCCTTTGGAGTCAAATTCATAAAATGCTCTTTGAACCCAAGGTCCATAAGTTTAGTACCTATGTTTTCTTCTATGCAGTTTATTGTGTCAGGTCTTATGCTTAAGTCTTTGATCCATTTTGAATTAATTTTGGTACATGGTGACAGATAGCAGTCCAGTTTCATTCTTTTGCATGTGGCTATCCAATTCTCCCAGCACCATTTAGTGAAGAGGCTGTCTTTCCTCCATTGTATTTAACTTCTTTGTCAAAAATTATCTGTCCATATTTATGTGCTTTTATTTCTCGGTTCTTAATTCTATTCCATTGGTCTATGTGTCTGTTTTTCTGCCAATACCATGCTGTTTTGATTATTGTAGCCCTGTAGTACAAGCTACAGTCAGGGAGTGTGATACCTCCAGTATTGTTCTTTTTTCTTAAGATTGCTTTGGCTATTCAGGGTCTTTTGTGGTTCCAAACAAATCTGATGATTTTTTTGTTCTATTTCTTTAAAAATGCCATTGGGATTTTGATGGGGATTGCATTAAATCTGTATATTGCTTTGGATAATATGGCCATTTTAACTATGTTGATTCTTCCAATCCATGAGCATGGAATGTCTTTCCATTTCTTTGTGTCTTCTTCAATTTCTTTCAAAAATGTCTTATAGTTTTCAGCATATAGGTCTTTCACATCCTTGGTTAAGTTTATTCCTAGGTATTTTATTCTTCTTGCTGCAATTGCAAAAGGAATTGTTTTTGTATTTCTTTTTCTGAGATTTCATTGTTAGTATATAGGAATGCAATGGACTTTTGTACGTTGATTTTGTAGCCAGCAACTTTACTGTATTCGTTGATTGTTTCTAATAGCTTTTTGGTGGAGTATTTAGGGTTTTCTATATATAGCGTCACGTTATCTGCAAAGAGTGATAATTTAACGTCTTCATTCCCAATTTGGATGCCTTTTATTTCTTTCTCTTGCCTGATTGCTCTGGCAAGGATTTCTCACACTATGTTGAAAAGCAGAGGTGATAGGGAACAGCCCTGTCGTGTTCCTGAATGTAGAGCAAAGGGCTTCAGTTTTTCACCATTAATTATGAGATTAGCTGAGGGCTTGTCATATATGGCCTTTATTATGTTAAGGTATTTTCCTTCTATACCTATTTTATTAAGTGTTTTAATCATAAATGGATGTTGTATCTTGTCAAATGCTTTTTCTGCATCAATTGATATAATCATATGATTTTTGTCCTTTATTTTGTTTATGTGATGTATCACATTGATGGATTTGCGGATGTTGAACCATCCTTGTGCTCTGGGGATGAACCCCACTTGGTCGTGATGAATAATCTTTTTAATGCATTGTTGTATTCGATTTGCTAGAATTTTGTTTAGGATTTTTGCATCTGTATTCATCAGAGATATTGGTCTGTAGTTTTCTTTTTGTGTGTGTTGTCTTTACCAGGTTTTGGTGTCAGGGTAATGTTGGCCTCATAAAATGAGTTATGGAGTACTGTCTCTTCTTCAATTTTTTGGAAGAGTTGAGCAGGATTGGTATTAGATCCTCTTTGAAGGTTTGGTAGAATTCACTAGTGAAGCCATCTGGTCCTGGACTTTTGCTTTTGGGAAGGTTTTGGATGACTGATTCAATTTCGTTACTGGTGATCGGTCTGTTTAGATTTTCCAGTTCTTCATGGTTCAGCCTTGGAAGGCTATATGTTTCTAAGAACTTGTCCATTTCTTCTAGGTTATTGAATTTGGTGGCATATAGTCCTTCATAGTATTCTTGGATGATCCTTTGTATTTCTGTGGTGTCCGTGATAACTTCCCCGTTTTCATTTCTGATTTTGTTAATTAGTGTCTTCTCTCTTTTTATCTTAGTGAGTCTAGCCAAGGGCTTGTCAATTTTGTTAATCTTTTCAAAGAACCAGCTCTTTGTCACATTAATTTATTCTATTGTCTTTTAGTTCTCTATTTCATTTAGTTCTGCTCTAATTTTTGTTATTTCCTTTCTTCTGCTGACTTTGGGTTTCACTTGTTCTTCTTTTCTAGTTCTTTAAGGTGTAACATGAGGTTATTTATTTGGGATTTTTCTTGTTTCTTGAGATAGGCCTGTAATGAGATAAATTTTCCTCTTAAAACTGCTTTCGCTGCATCCCAAAATTTTGGTAGGATGTATTTTCATTGTCACTTGTTTCTATGTATCTATTGATCTCTCCTCTAACTTCTTCTTTGACCCAGTCATTCTTTAAAAGTATGTTGTTTAATCTCCATGTATTTGTGTTTTTCCTGCTTTCTTTTTGCAGTTGATATCCAATTTCAAAGCCTTGTGATCAGAGAATATGCTTGGTATGATTTCAATCTTCTTAAATTTGCTGAGGCTGATTTTATGTCCCAATATATGGTCTATCCTTGAGAATGTTCCATGTACACTAGAAAAGAATGTATAGTCTGATGTTTTAGGATGAAGTGCTCTATATATGTCAATTATGTCCATTTCATCTAATGTGTCATTTAGGGCTGCTATTTCGTTATTTATTTTCTGTTTGGATGATCTATCCATAGCTGTCAATGATGTATTTAAGTCCCCTAGTATAATTGTGTTTTGGTCAATTTCTCCCTTTAGTTCTGTTAGTAGTTGCTTGGTATATTTCGGTGCTCCCTGATTGGGGGCATAAATATTGATGACTGTTATGTCTTCTTGTTGTATAATCCCCTTTACCATTATGAAATGTCCATCTTTGTCTCTTGTTATCTTTTTCACCCTGAAGTCTGTTTCATCTGATATCATTATGGCTACACCTGATTTTCTCTGGGTACCATTTGCTTGGAGTGTCAATTTCAACCCTTTCACTTTGAGTCTATGCTTGTCCTTGTAGCTGACATGTGTCTCTTGGAGACAGCATATGGTTGGGTTTAGTTTTTGATCCAATCTACTACTCTGTGACTTCTTGTTGGTGAGTTCAGTCCATTTACATTTAGGGTGATTATTGATATGTGAGGATTTCCTGTCATTCTATCTTTAGTTTTCTGGTAAGGCTGTGTCTCCATTGTTTCTTTGCCTTTTTGTTGTTGTCTATTATTTCTGTGTGGTGGTATTCTATGATGTTTCCCTCTGTTTCTTCTTTTATTACAGTATATATTTCAGTTCTGGATTTTTTTGAGTGGTTACCCTTAAGTGTATGTAAAAGAAAGTTTGATATTTAGAGTATTCCATTTTCTTCAGCATGCTTACTTTCTCCATTCCCATGTTCCGGTTCAGGCCTTTACTCTCCCCCTTTTTATGTTTTGGTTGCCACAAATTGTCCCTGTTGATGGTGGTCGAATAGCCTCCTTTAGTATTTCTTGTAGTGCAGGTCGTGTATTAGAAAATTCCCTCAGCTTCTGTATGTCTGGAAAGGTCTTTATTCCTCCTTCATATCTAAAGGATATCTTTGCTGGATATATTATTCTTGGCTCATAATTTCTCTCTTTCAATAGTTTGAATATTTGGTTCCACTCCCTCCTGGCTTGTAGAGTTTCTGCTGAAAAATCTGATGATAATCTAATGGGCTTTCCTTTGTAGGTTACTGTCTTCTTTTCCCTGGCTGCCTTGAGGATTCTTTCTTTGTCGTTGATTTTAGACAGCTTCAATACAATGTGCCTTGGAGAAGGCCTGTTGGGATTGAGGTAATTAGGTGTTCTATTTGCTTCTTGGATTCGAGGATCCAGTTCTGTCCACAAGTTTGGGAAGTTCTCATCGACAATTTGTTTGAATATATTCTCTGTTCCCTTCTCTCTTTCTTCTCCTTCTGGTATGTCCATTATTCTTATATTGCTCTTTCTTATGGAGTCAGAAAGTTCTTGTAGAGTTCTTTCATTTCTTTTAAGTCTCAAGTCTTTTTCTTCTTCCGTGTATGTAATTTCCAGGTTTCTATCTTGATTGTCACTGATTGTTTCCTCCATCTGGTCAACCCTACTACCTAAGCTGGTTATTTCATTCTTAATTTCTTCTATTGAGTTCTTAATCTCCAGAGATTCTATTTGTTTCTTTTTTAAAATTTCAATCTCTTTCGTAAAATGCTCATGTTGTTCTTTGATTGTGTTTCTGAGTTCATTAAACTGCCTTTCTGTGTTTTCATGCATCTTGTTGAGTTTTTTCAGAACTGCAATCTTGAATTCTCTGTCATTTAAGTCACATATTTCCATATCTTTAAGTTCCTTTTCTGGATACTTTTCACTTTCTTTCTGAGCTGTCTTGTTGCCTTGGTTATTCATGGCAATTACTGATTTATTATCTCTCTTCCTAGACATCTACAGGAGTGGCTCCTGCAACAGGTTGATAGGAAGAGGTCTTTCTTTTGTTTTCCAGTACTTGTTGGTAGAATGTTTTATTTTCTCTCCGGCTGCAGCCTTTTTTCTCTGTCTCACACGGTAGTGCTATGTTTTCTCTACACTATTGCAGCTTCTCACACAATGTGGGGATTCCCTGGGAGATGGGCTTCTCCTCTGTTAATAGTTTGCCTGGGTCACAGGGTGCAGTGTCCCTGTCAGTATGCGGAGAGCTTTTGAAGTTCCAAAGCTCTTCCTGCACCAGATTCAGAGCCCATGTGTTTCAGCAGTTCTGTTTACTCCTGCAGGGATCCAGCCAGATAGGTGGGGCCAGGGGCAGGGTGAGTTGTGAGAGGTGGCCCAGAGCAATGGCGGCGACCACCACCACAGCCACCACCACAGCTCCCTCCTCTTTGCCAGAACTAGTTGGGTTGCAAATCTTTGTCTGCAGTCCACAGTTCTCAGAACAGCAAATATTTGGTTCTTTGATCTGACACTGCTACTGTTCCGCTTCTAGCACCGGGCAGGTGGGGGCGGGGCGAGCTCTGGGAGGGGAGGGAGGGGGCGGCTGGTCTCAGTGCCTAAGGCTCCGGTCTCTGTTTGGCAGTGAGGGCTTAAACCACCGTTTTCAGCCTTCTTCCCTCAGTCTTTTCTCTGAGGTCTCTGCCGTGAGCGTTGGGTTCAGCCATGTTATATGCTGCCCCCTCAGCCCTGTGGAGCCCAGGTGGAGCCCTAGCAGTCCGAGTTCTTCCCTCACTCGCAGCTGCGGTAGTTCCGGGATGCATCGAGCTCGGAGCACTGAGCTAGGTCTTCGTCCTGCGCCCGCGCGGCTCCGTCTCCGCACTTCTCCCTCCCCTCCTCCCCGCTTGCGGGATTCACCCTCCTTTAGGTGAATTCAGTAGTGGGCCTCTTCATCTTGCCTGTCTGCTGTGCAGGGAGTCCTTTGTGGAGTTATTGTTGTTCGATTAGTTGTAAATTCCAGGGGAGATTTACACAAAGGCTCACGTCACGCCGCCATTTTGATGATGTCCCAACCAGTAATTTGTGTTTTAATAACTCATTCCCATGACTGTGATGCATACTCAAGTTTAAGAACTACTGAGTAATGCGTGGATGAGGTTGGGGGAACTAAGATAGTATGCTAGGGAGAGAAATCAGTTCCTGCCAACTGCCTCCAGAATGGCGGCATTATTATATGGCTGAAAGAAGTTTGAAAGGAACATTAAGAATGATGTTCCTCAGAGATAGGAAATAAACCAAACACAGCCTGAGGGAGAGTGGAAAGGGATGGGGAGAGTGCTACTGATTTTTCTCTTCAGGTTGTGCTCTCAACTGCGCTGACCTATGTAAGTTTTGCCAATAAAAAAATCCTAATTCAAAAAAGGAATTCTTGATTCATGTTATAAAACCCAGAAGGCTGGTTGCAGGCATGCGGGAAGTAGTAATATGTGCAAGGGCTATTCTGAGAGTAGAAGAGAAAATTTATGTCCTATTATTTGTTTGATGCCTTCAGTTGCCCTCTGCAGAAGGGAGTAGCCTAGCCAGGGTCCCCCTGTCCTTGGGGACAAACCGCATGCAGTGACTGGGTGATACAGGGCAATCCCAGCTCCTGAGCTCCCTGTAAGACCAGTCAATATGTCCCTCTGCCCAGTGCTACTTCCCTCACTCTCTCACAGTGCTCCCCAGAGGACTCCCTAATAAAACTCCTTCCTGCACACAAATCTCAGTTTCAGAGTCTCGTTCCCAGAGAACTCGACTCAAGACAGCTGGTTGTGTCTTCCACTGAGTCTAGCCTAATGAAACCACTGCCTAAGATACTCTAAGATGAATGACTAGAGATATGGAGGCATTTGTCTGGGGATGTTAAGATGAGACAATGCCTCTGTCCCCTCCCTGATGATATAAGGACCCCAAAGTACATGAAATATCTGCTTGAAGTCTTTGCTTAAAAGTCACTCTATTATCAAGACCTTTTCTTATCATCCCATATCAGATTCCATCCCCCTTTCTATCCTCTATCACTCTCAATCCCTCGTAGTTTGCTTTATTTTCTTATCAGAACACTTATCACCAAAGCTTTCTGGGTCTATCTGTCTGCATGTCTGTGTGTCTGTGTATGTATGTTTGTATGTATGTATCTATATCGGTCTATCTAATTTATAGATAGAATATTTATAGATATCTTTTTGTTTCTCTCCTCACTCCTGCCCCTCTCTCTCACATATTTCTTCTCTTGCCCCCAAGAGAATATAAGCTCTGTGAGAGAAAGAATTACATTTTGTTCACTGTTTTATCCTTAATACCTACATTAGTCTCTGGCTCATGCTCATGAAATATCTGTTGAAGGAATGAAAGATAAAACAAGCAGATTAACTAGAAGAGGCAAAAAAGCAGCCCACAGAAACAATAAACAGATGGCACAAAGAACATCAGCAACAACCCAGCTGAGCACATGTGCTGCAAGATGGGGCTCAGATGACATCTGTGGCCTGCACAGCGCATGCCTGCCCCTCCCAGACAAGGGCGTGCACCCCGATCTCAACTTCTAGACCCCTTTCCAATAGTGTTAACTTTGCTAGTTCAAAGGTGTGTGATCCTAGATTATCCCTTACCCTTTCAGCCTCAACTTTTTAATCTGAAAATGGGGACTCTGTGCTTCTTACCCGATAGGGAACAAATGTGATACCTTACACGAAGCTTTTAGGAGAGTCACGTACAGGGTATATGCTCTAAATACAATCTCTTACTGGTTGTAGTATTTGTGGCAGTCTCACGAGAGGTATGATCTGTCGGAGTGGTTTATAGAAAGGATTTATGCTCTGGACTAGAGACTGGACAAGATCTCAGCCTCTTGTTAATTCTAAGTCAGGAGCTTTAGGTGACAATCTTAGTGGAGGCTAATTTTCTTTTTCTAACCAGAGCAAAGCTCACTCTTTGCTTTGAAATGAGTAGGGTATTTTTCCTTAGAAACAAATATAGGGAGTTTAGCCCAGTACAGTGGTTGGTAGGAACTCTGGAACTCTTATCAGTTGGATTTGGTTTTTGGCTCCACAACACACTAGCTGAGATGTGGGGTGATTTTGGCATCATCCTATGCCTTGATTTCTTCACCTGTAAAATGGGGATAATATAAAATGGACTAGATCTACTGTGCTCAGTTTTTCTTAGACCTCATAGATATCTGTTTGGGCAAGCACATGGAGTGATCATGTCATAACTGTCATGTGATTGTCTGTCTATTATTGTAATGTCTCTGGGCAATAAAGCGAGATGGCACCAGTGGGGTTGTAAATAAATGCACTTACAATTGGATGGTAGAGCCAGTGGTGGTGGCTAACTAATGTTAGTTTTTACAGCTGCATAAAGTAATTATTCAGCATTTCACAGTAACAGGCCTTCCTTCAACCTGGCAGATTTCTCTTTGGACAGGTAGAATACCACTGTCACCATCCTGAGCACATCTATCAGAAACTGAGGAGAGTTGAGAATTCTCCCTCACCTAGTGTCTTCCCAGCTTGATGTTCTCTATTAACATTTGCTGAAAAGGTATTCTTTGAACATTGCAGTAAGCTGAGGTCTTTAAGATTTATGTGTCAGAATACCCATTTCTAGGGAATTCAAACACATGGGTGTTTGAAAGAAAAAAATTCCATGTCTTCAAAATTCCAGTTGGCCTTTTAGTTACCTTGAGGCCAGTGGTGTTGCTCTGACTGGATCCCAACCACCTTTAATGGTTCAGGATCTGTAACTCTGTGTATTGGAGGTATGCTGAAGCCAGAAGCACGCATTTCCCTCTCTGTAAGGTGTCTTTCTTTCTCTTGATGGGTCTATAGCATCTCATGAAATCAGAGTTCTCTTCAAAGGTGAACTGATTCAGAGTCATTAAGTTTGGGCTGCGTCTGCAGGCAATACTTGGGTAGTAAACGTATGAAAAAAAGCTGTAATGTCTCCAAAGGGTGATATTATTCCAAGAGGTTAATGAAGATTTTTCATGCATTCCAGAGCTGGGGAGCAGCAGTGCACTGCCACTTGCTTTTAGAGCTTGCCTGTCACTGCTGTCAAGGTCAGGCTGTCCTTGCCATCCCTCAGTACCCGTCAGAATAGCACACAAATAGCAAAGACTGAAGTTGCTTGACTAACCCCCTGCTGCACCCTGGATTTTTTGGGGTAAATTCAAGTAGCCGCTTTGACTTTCTCTGGTGCAGGAGAATTACCTCCATTCCCTGATAATTATGCCATATTTGGAGAAAGCAAGGATTTGTGGTAGATGATATCAAAGCTGAATTGAGAACATTATTAAAGAAAAGTAATTATCTGCTAGAATCTCCATCCCCTTTTCTCTGGATTAGCGTGGTTTCTTCTGAAATCTTTCTATATAGCCATGTTTTGGTTTGAACTCTATGTCTGGTAGGTTGCTTGCCTCCATTTCATTTAGTTCTATTTCTGGAGTTTTCTCCTGTTTTTTTCAGTTGGGACATACTTGTTTCCTCATTTTGGCTACCTCTCTATGTTTATTTCTATGTATGAGGTAAATCTTCTACGTCTCTCAGTCTTGGCCAAGTGGCCTTATATACTAGGTGCCCTGTGGGGCCCAGTGGCAGAGTCGCCCTAGTCACCTGTTCTGGGAGCCTCAGGAGTGTCCCTTGCATGGGTTGTGTGTGCCCTCCTGTTATAGTTGAGCCTTGATTGCTATTGGCATGTCAGTGGGTGAGACTGACCCTCAAGCTGATTGGCTGTGGGGTTTGGCCATGGCCATAGCTTACAGGCTGCTGTGTGTGGGGGGCTTACCCCACTGAGTGGGATTCACCCCGGTGGGCTCTGGTGCCTGTTGAGACTGCCCTTTGGGTATGCCACTTGTGGGGCTAATTGGGTGGTGCTCTGTTGTGTTCTGAAGCCAACCTGTAAGTATGTTGGTTCTGGGGCCTCTTGGGAGGGGCTCTGGTGCAGGCCCAAATTACCCACTGCCTGTGATCAGCCAGACAGGAGCTACAAAGTGATCTGCAGTTGTTCGCTGCCAGTGCTAAACCTGAAGACATGTGGGAGAGGACACGCTGCAAAATGAGGACATCTGCCACCAGTACCGGGCCTGGGGTAACTCCTCAAAAAGCCAGGACACCCTGAGGCCTGCTGCTACCTGCCAGCTCCCTTAAGGTTCAGCCCCTCATAAAGCCTCATGTGGTACAAGTGTTAGGTTAGGCGTAGCTTCAGGGAATCACTAGAGTAGGAAGAGTTGTGGTCACCAGGTTAGTGTAGATTCTGGTTTGGTGTCAGTGCTGAGCCTGGAGCTACTCAGCAAAAGTCTGAGAGTACACCAAGTGCACCTGGGGTCTGTGGACTCCTATAGGTTTTCAAGAAAGAGAGCGATGTGGGCGGAGCTGGCTGCTCCTGGAGAAAGTGCCTCCAGGTGTTGGGGGAGTTGGCTAGGGGAGGTTCTCCATGAGTCAGCAGGGTGGAGCAGTGAAGCTCACCAGGCCAATCAGATTCAGATTTGGAGAGTGGAGGCGGACTCAACACGGGAAAGATGGTGTCTGCCTGCCAGCTGCATAGGAGGAGGCCCCCTTCACAGGGAAAATGGCGACTGTCCTCTCACCCTAGCCTTGACGCCACACACCTCAGTCTGCTCCCTGTATGCCTCTGATGTCCCTTGAGTCACTGTCCCTCTGCCGGAGCCCAGGGTGAGTGCCCGGGAGTGAGTGAATCTTGTGGGTGGGCCCCTTAAGAGGATGACTGGTTTTTCCCAGACGGTCGGAATCCCCCGTTTTTCACAGTGAGATATTGTGGGGGCTCTTCTTCCTGGCAACAGTACTCTGGGCTGGGGAGCCTGGTGTGGGGCTGGAATCCCTTGCTCCTCCAGGGGTAACCTCTGCAGCCAAGATATCCCTCCCAGTTTTCTACTGTCACACAGAGGTTTGGGGCCTGCCTGTTTTGCGTCTCCACCCCTCCTACCAGTCTCGATGTGGCTTCTTCCTTAGTTATAAAGCTTCTGTTCAGCTAGACTTCAGATATTCTCTAGGTTAATTGTTCTATAATTTAGTTGTAATTTTAGTGTGTTCATGGAAGGAAGCAGGCACAGTGTTTATCTGCTCTGCCTTCTTGGATTTCTGCCTTAAACATTTATTTTTACATTCATTATGAAAGGATTTTATGATCATTATAGAAAACTTGGAACATAACAAAAATACAAAAACGAAAATAAAAGCATATGGAATCCCAGCAACCATAGATAACTGTGAGAAGGTGTGAAAATTAAGACCTAAATAACATACCAAGTTAGTGATAGATGTGGAATTGCTCTGGCCCAATTCAGCTCTCTATTAACAATTAGGTTTCTCCCCTCTCAAGGTAAAAGGACTTTTAGTTTCAAGTGCACCACATTGAAAAATCATTACTTGGAGTCTCACTTGGAGTCAGGGACATTTATCTTACTCATATATTCCCCATCGATTTTATTTAATTATTATTATTTTTGCAGCTTCTTTGAGGTATAATTGACAAACAACAAACTGCACCCATTTAAAGTATAAAATTCCATTAGTTATATATATATGTATACACACGTATACTTGATTTTGCTGATGGTTTTACAGATATTTTAATACAAATAAATACTTATATATAGTGTTTATATATCTTAATTATATTTATATATGTATTTGTGAAACCATCACCAAAATCAAGTTAGTGAATTATCACTTGCAAAAATTTCCTCACAACCCTCCTCCACCCCCAGGTAACCATTATTTTCTATCACTATAGATTAATTTGCATTTATGAGAATTTTATGTAATTGGAATCTTATTTTTTCTGGCTTCTTTCACTCAGAATAATTATTTCAAGATTCCTCTGTGTTGTTGTGTGTATTCATAGTTCATTCTTTTTTTATTAATGAGTAGTATTCCACTTTAAATATACACAATTTTTTTCTACTTACCTGTTGATGGACATTTAGCTTGTTTCTATTTTTTGGCTATTACAACTAATGCGGCTATGAACATTTTTGTATGTCTTTATGTGGACATTTGATTTCATTTCTCTTGGAAAAGTACCTAGGTGTGGAATGGTTGGTTCATATGGCAGGTTTATGTTTACTTTTTTAGAAACTGTTTTCCAAGAGGTTGAAACATTTTACATTCCCACCATTAGTATATGAAATTTCCAGTTGTTCCATATTCTTAAAAACACTTAGTATGGTCAATCTTTTAAATTCTAGTCATTTTAGTGGGTGTATAGTGGTATCGCATGGTGTTTTATTTTGGACTAATTGCCCTACTTTCTAATGTTATTGAACATTTTTTCATGTGCTTATTTGCCATTCGTGTATCTTCATTGGTAAAGCGCCTATTTAAATATTTGCCTGTTTTTAAATAAATTATTTTGTCATTGTAAGAGTTCTTTATACATTCCAGATACCAATCCTTTAGCAGATACATACTTTGTAAAGATTTTCCTCTCAATCTGTTGCTTAACTTCTGCTTTTTAAAATAGTGTCTTTGGGTGAAATCCAATTTATTGATTTTGTTTTTGTGTGTGCGTGTATGTCTTGTTTAAGAAATCTACCAAACTAAGTAATGAAGATTTTTTTTCCTGTTTCCTTCTAGAAGATTTATGGTTTTAGTTCTTATATTTATATTTACAATCCATTTTGAGTTAATTTTCATATGTGGAGTGAAGTAAGAATCGAGGTTCACTTTTATACATAGGTTATCTAGTTGTTCCAGTACCATTTATTGAAAAGATTATCTTTCTTTTTTGAATTTCTTTGGAATCTTTGTAAAAAATCGTAGATATTTGGATTTATGCTCTATTCTAATCCACTTACTGATTTGTCTATTTTTATGCCAATTCTATATTGTTTTGGTTAATATAGCTTTATGAAATGTTTTGCAGTCAGGCGGTATAAGCCCTCTCCTTCTTTTTCAAAGTTGTTTTGGATTTTCATATACATTTCAGAATCAGCTTGTCAATTTCTAAAAAAAGTTCCAAGATTGTGACTGGGATCACATTGACTCTATAAATCAATTGGGGAGAATTGACATTATAACTATATTGATGTTTCTGGTCTGTGAACATGATATCTGTCTCCATTTATTTAGGTCTTTAATTTCTCTTAGCAATGTTTTGTAGTTTTCAGTGTCTTACACATCCTTTGTCAGATTTATTTTTAAGTATTTCATATTTTTAGATGGTGTTGTAAATAGTGCTTTAAAATATTTCCATTTCTGATTGTTTGTTGCTGGTATGTAGAAAATTTTTGTATATTGACCTTGAAACCTTGTTAAACTCACTTATTAATACTATTAGCCTTTTTTTTGGTAGCCTCCTTAGAAATTTTATATAGACAGTCATGTAATCCGGAAATGAAGACAATTTTTATTTCTTCCTTTCAAAATAGCTTTCTTTTTCTTCCTCTATTCTATTGAATAGAATCTCCAGTACAATAGTGAACAGAAGTAGCAAAAACAAATATCCTTGTATTATTTCTGATCATAGGTGGAAAGCATTCATTCACCATTTACATATGATGGTAGTAGCTATTCTTACTTATTTGTTAGTGTGTCTTTCATATCATACATACATTTTAATGTTTAATGGATAAAAGCTCAGGAATAGCAATTAACTCGCCTCTACAAATAGGATTAGGATTACAAGATATGGAAATTCTGGTAAATTTTACAGTTCTTTGATCTAGCACTAGATATATGTATTCTCTGTCCTAGAGTTTATAATTCTTAATTGGAGGAAAGATTCATGAAATATCTCTTGGTTCATGGTATTTTAGGTCTGAGTTATAGAGTAAGATTGTCTTCCTTAGGATTGCCTGACATTTTCCTCTTAGGCAGCCAGCCAACATTATGAGGATTTTGGTGTCTAGGAGAGAAATACAGTAACTAGATGGAAGGGATTTGATTCATAATAATTATCAGGGAAATGTTATTTGCATATAGAGGTACAGAAAATAGTGATGACAAATGCCAATGATAGGCAGGAAGGCTATGAAAAACAAAGTTCGAGATAGGACCTGAACACATCATTTTTAAAGTTTGATTAGTACCCCAAAATATCTTATTGGAATACCAGATATCTGAATTTCCTCCTAAGTTCACAGGGGTCAAAAGTTTTGACCAAGCACAGTTCTGAAAAAATAACTTGGGGGCATATATTTGGTAGTAAATATGCATAGAACCATATTAAAATTTTACATGTGGAAATAATTATACATTGAAGTTAATAAAGGAACACTTAGGGAAATAAGGCTAGACAATAAATTTATTTTTATTTCCTTTTCTGCAGGTAAACACTCTCAGGGTTTTTATCTCCGAAAACATTTTGAAGGAAAATGTTCTTTCAACATTTTTTCCTCTATACTTTCAATTCACACTTCTGAGGCAAAAAACTGGGTGAAATTTGGTTTAAAAAAAAAGTTTATCAAAATGGTTAAATATTCTAAGCTAAGCAAGACGTATTTCCTAGATGCCACTGATTGAGTTAATAGGGTATGTGTTGGGAGCCCAGGTAAGCCCAGGAAGGACCTGGCTATGCGATCTCACCAGTGACTTCATCAAAAGTTGGAATTATTGGGGTTGCTTAAATAGTAGAGGTGGAGGAAGAGTTTAAATTTAGAGCACATATTACCTCCAGTTCTTTTTGTGACAATAGAATGTATTCAAATAACAGCTTGCAAATTGTGAAGAAGAGCTTGCAAACCTTAAAAAAGAGAGGACTTAAAAAAAATAATTTCTTTGCCTTATTACACAAGAAGCATGAGTTCTTATGGGAAAAAATTTAAAAACATACGCCATTATCCAAATAAACACATATATCATATATTTCAAAGAAAGTGGAAATCAATATATACATTTTCCCTGTTAAACTTGTTTTATAATGCACAATTTTCCATACACTTAAATACTCAGGATCACAGTTATTAATATTTTCATAATATATCATATGTATGTAATTATTTAGCCAATTCCCTATGTTTAACAATTAGGTTGTTTCCAATTTACATTACAGTGATTAGAAAGATTAATATTTTTGTGTGTACTTGGATTATTTTATCAGAATAAATTCTCAGAAATGAAAACATTGGTGAAGGGTCAAAACAATTTTGGGATTTTTGTATGTATAGACAAATCACTGGAAAGTTTGAACCAATTTAGACTCATCGTAGCAGTAGATAAGTACTCATTTCATCACATGCTTGACAGCAGTGAACATTATTTTAAAAAAGTACTTTTATGGAATAAAATGTTAACTGTCTCAACTTTCATTTCTTTGATTACCAGTGATTTTGGAGTTTTAAAATATGAATGTTTTGTTGGTCTTTGCTACTTACTCTTTTGTAAGTTATAATTCTTCCTATTTAGTCGATATTTGCTGGTTGTTCATAATGTGTGAAAGCAAGAGAGAGAATCCCTGACCCAATGTAACTTAAACTTAAAGCTTGATCATTCCTCAACATCGGTTTGGTAAACTGGAGAATATTGACAGTCTTGATAGTCTAAAAACATCAAACTTATCCCAGGAAAACTTGTCATGAGTAACAAGGTCATAGTTGTCACAGAAGTCATGGTTATACTGAATCCTGGCTTCACATTCCTAACTGGGTTGTCCTACCTATAAAATGTGGATTATATGTTCACAAGAATTAAATATAAATTTCTTTGATTTGTGCTTGACAAATTGAAAGCTTAAAACAATGAGCAGTTTATATTATCCATATTAGCAGGAGAAAGTTAAAAAAAAATTTTTTTTGAGGATATTTTGTGAAAATTCTGATGGACTGCAAGTCTCCTCTAGAGATCCAGGGAACTCTGAGGGTCTGTCACTTTTGCTGGATAGAGCTAAGAACCTGTGTGCAGGGTAGACAGCTTGAAAAAAACCTGGTTTATCCTGAGGGAAAATGAGGAGAAAGGTAACGAAATAAGGGAATTCCCAAATAGGTACCTGAAGTAGACGTGGTTTGGAAAATCTTTGGACATATCTTTGATTATTTTTCACAGTAAACTTCTAGGAAGAAAAATGCTGAGTCAAAGGGTATCAATAAGTTTAGAGCATTACGCTTTGTGGAATCTGATTTGGGAAAATCATGGGTCCTGATACACGCCACATTCTCAGACTGTGTGTGGAGTTGGCTGAAAAATTGAAAATGCCATAAAAAGCCTGGCATTGAAGTGCATTGTTAGGAAGCTCCCAGACCATGATTCTCATGTCTGTACCACGTGTCTCCTGCCCCACTCTCAATTTTGTGCAGAGTGATATTAAGATTAACTAAGGTAAATAATTTCCATTTATATTCCTTGTTTTTATGAATTATCTTTAAAAATATAATGGATCCCATACAATTAAAGAATTAATTAAATATAGCTAGGTTAGAGACAAGTCTCAATTTGGGATTAAAAATGAAATGTTTTAATATTCTCGAACTTGCTAAATAAAACTTTCTTGTTGGCTAGCAGGTCCCACACACAGCATCTCAGTCCAGTTCCACAAATTTTCAGCTCTTCAGCTACTACAACAATCCCATGTAGGTGACTCACTCCTGCTCATTTTTAAACTTCACGTTCTACTGAAGCTCTCCTCCTTTACCATGTACCGCAAACCCTACGGACCTTAATCTTCCGATTGCAGTTTAGTCTGCTGGTTCTTCTGGAGGCTCCTGGGAGAGAGGTGTGTGTCTGTTCTCGTATACTTCCCTCTCCTTCCTCCTGGCACTCATGTGCTGCTGGGAATCTTCTGTTCCAGGACTTTTTCTGGGTAGCACAGGACCTTCCTTTGACTCTTGAGTGAGTGATCATAGCCTTTCCTCCTTACAGAGGGAACAGCTTTTTTTTTTTTTTTTTTAAATACCAAATATGAAACTTTCAAAAGGTGATCTCCAGCTTCTTTGTAGTCTTCCTATGACATGGACTAGGAGTGGGAGGAGCATTGATTGTCGAGGTGGCGGTGTTAATGCTGCTTCTGCTGAATTGGTCCTTCAGGAAGCTCTCCATGAAAGTGGCTGCCTATAATATCCAGTGAGCTTTGGAACTTAGAATGTGCTCTACTTAGAAACTTGTTCTCAGTTGCGAATCTAGTCATCCGTTCTGTCACTACTAGCATCTAACATCATTGGAAATTGGCACTAATGAAAAAGATTAGGAAAAAACAGCGTTAAAAACCAGGGAAAGGTGAACACACAAATGTGTGCCATCAGTTCTTTGAAAGTACTGGAGGTAACTCTGATTCACAAAATTAGCTCTGAGTTTTCTTAACACAGGAGGAAAATACCATCACCGACAGAAATTTCATTATATCTTTAAAGAAAAAAAGCAGTTGCTTAGGAGAAGTAAAACTCTTCCTGGTCCTGAGATCCACAGCTCCCTGGCCCCCTGTGTAGAGAACCTGAGCACTGCAGAGACCGGTGTCCCAGACAACATCCTCCAAGTCAGGGTGTCACCTTTTATGTTCTATACCGGGAGCCAGTGGTTTCAATGTAAAATGCAATTAGGTGAAAGCAGTTCTCTGGGGAAGGGAAAACAAACAGTTGCATCCAGACTAGTTAAGTAGCAATTTGGCAAAACAGATTCATGTAAGCATCAGTCTTTTTTAGAGCAACTTTATTGAGGTGTAATGGACAGATAGGAATTTATATATTTAAGGTGTACAACATGTTGTTTTGATATATGTGTACATTGTGAAATAATCACCAGAACCAAGCTAAGTAACATATCCATCACCTCACATAGTTATCATTTTCTTTTTCTTCATCTTTTTTATGTTTGTGTGTGTGTGTGATAAAGAGTACTTAAAATCTACCTTCTTAGCAAATGACATTAGCATTGTTAACTACAGCCACCACGCTCCAAAACTTATTCGTCTTGCTGTAATTGAAACTTTGTATACCCTTTGACCTCTACCTCCCCATTTTCCCTTCCCCCAGCTCCTGGCAACCATCATTCTACTCTCTGCTTCTCTGAGTTTGACTATTTTAGATCGTACATAAGTGAGATCAAGGGGCATAGATTTTGTAGCTAGAGGAAAAGAGAGATTGCCCAACAGTCCTTTACAAATATGAGTCTCTTAACTAGGTTTTGATAAAATGAAGCATTAGTGCCTTCAGCGCTATCCTTTCAGCAATATCTGAAGACCAGGGAAGCCATGTTGCTGGCTAAGTGCAGACCCCCATGCTTACTAGTTAAGCGAGGAATAGGTATAACAGTTTGTGGATGTTGAGAAGCCTAACAGGACACAGGCCATATGGAAAGCTCCCCAGTTTCCATTTGGAATTGGGGGAAATCCAGGCAAGGCTTAGACTCTCGCATTGGTTTATAGCTTCAGTTTTGCTCTGACACATAGTCAAATGGGCAATGGAGGCCCTTTATTTCCATTCCAAGGGGAACGGCCCAATCTGTAGATTGGGAGTCGATCCCTACAAGCACTGCCTGTCGATTCAGTATCATATATGCATGCTCTTTTTTCATTCATTCAGTAATATTTATTGAGTACTATCTATGCATCTGGCATATATCCTCATAAAGTGTGTTAGACATTTTTAAATAGATGGACACTCAGAGCAGAACTGTTACTCCCGGGGCATCTAAAAAACTGTATTTTGATGTCCAAGAGGTTTAAAAATACTTTAAAAATTTGGGAGCCATTGCCAAAGCCCATACTGCTATAGTTTTAACCTGGAAAACTTTAGAGTTGTTAAAAAACATTTACTTTGACCGTTAAAAAATCATATTAAACTCCCATGTGTCAAGCACTTCCATGATTATATTGCATATATTGAAACTTCTCCATCAAATCAGCTGCCTTTATAGAACCTGGAAGCTTAGAGCTGAGCACCAACTACCGTTTTGTCCCAGTTGCCCTGGAACTCCAGTGAATGTTTCCCTCAGTGGACTTTCATGCTAAGTTTTTCCTAACTGCAATCTAATTTTTTCTGTTCTCTGCCCTTGACTTCTTGATTTTACATGATTTCTTTTTCTTCTAGAAAAAGAAAAAGAATTTCTTGGCTGCAGGAGTGCCAACAGAAATCCTAAAGTTGGCTTACCCTCAGCAACAGACCCAAGGAATCTTGCTGTAATACTCCTGGGTTACCCAGGTATTTCAATAAGTATCTCCCAGAATTGGAAAATAGATGTATCAAAATAGTGGGTACCATCAATTTTTCTTTTTTCTTTTTTTTAAATGATGTTTTTGAAATCTTGAAGCATTTGTTTGGTTTCTATATATTGGGAGAAAGCATATCTAGCCGTGCTGTTTTTGCCTGAAAATGTCTCTGGCTTTTAGAGCCTCCTCCTTCTCTCTCTCTTCCACTTGCCCTCCCTCGCCCTCCTCCTTTCCCTTCCTCACCCCTCTTACCGATTCCTTCTTATTCCTTTTTCAAAAGCTGCAGCCAAGGTCTACTTGTTGCCGTTTTGGCAAGTTCCCTGTGTTTCCAAGGGCTCCAGGATGACTTCAGAACTTCAAAGTTACATAAATCCCGCTGTTTTCAACCTCCTAAATAGTTCTACAATCCACCCATTTTACTCATGTCCACAGTCATTTACCAGGCCCTAGCCACCCTTGTCTCTGGCTGAGAGAACTTCATGAACACCTTCCATGAAAGAACATTTGAGTGAGAACAAGCTAAGTGTGTTTGCCCTATTTCCAAAATGACTCCTAAGCAGAAGAGTGGCAAATGTCCTAGGACAGTAAGTTACCTACCTTTCACAAAATTCCTTGGAGTTCTGCCATTTCTTGGGTAACGTATAGGTGTGCAAAGCCTTCTCAATCCTTTAATGATGCTTCCTTTGGAAAGATAAGCTGAAAACAATAATTTAGGATTTCTAGCAAGATTCAAAATAATCATTCAAAAGAGGCCATCTTCCACTCAAAGAAATAGGAAATCTAATAAAAATTTTATTTTTTCATTTTTGTTTTTAGTATTAGCATAATAATACAATTTATATATTTTTCATATTATTATGCTTTAGTTTTGTTTCATTCAGTAAACCTTATTTAGCACTTAGTATGTTTAATCTGGTTTAAGGATTTACAAATATTAACTCATTTAATAAATAACATAGAAATTAGAAGTCCTTTATACTGCCATTCTCCAAAGGTGATCATGCTCAATCATTTGAGATTTTTTTCTATCGCTTTTCTTTTCCCTGAACATATATTAATGTTTTATATTGTTGTTATAATTAATATCCTTATTTGTATTACAAGGGAACAACACTCTTTTGCAATTTGCTTTTTTACTTAGCTATATGTATTGGGCACCTTTTTATATGAGCCCATCTAATTGTATATCATTGTATTCAAGAGTTTCATAGTTTTCCACTGTGTGAATGAACCATCTTTGTATTGAAGGCAATTTGTGCTTTTTAAACCTATTCAGTCATAAACTTTCCATAGTATGGGAGTGCTTTTGAAGGCTAAATTCCTAGGAGTAGAAATGCTGGTTCAACATATTTTCAAATTGTTCTCCCATACACATCTCTTCCAGCAATGTATTAGTGTACCTGTATCCTCATAGCCTTGTCAACACTAGACACTACAAATTTAAAAAAAATTACCAAATTGTTAGGCAAAGAATAATAAAATAATATGCATGCTACCAAGGTATTGATGAAGAAGAAAGAAAGGAAAGAAGAAAGAATTAAGAGGTAGTAGTGACATCTAATGGAGAAAAAAATTTACAATTGAAGCCTGGGTAACTGAAAGTCTGGAGGAATAGAGACTTTTAAATCTCAATATTTAGAGTACGGTGCTTGAAGCTCAGATGCTCTTTGCAACTATCGACATGTAAGTCTGGATTGTTTTTACACTAACTTTTACTATGTAAGCACTATCCAAAATAAAGTCAGCTGTTGGCACATAGTAGGCTCTTGATGACTATATGTTTTTATTTTCTGGGGGTGCCCCTGGTAAAGGAAGAGCATGAATGACAATCCTGCTACAAACCCTCTGCTTTCCAGAGTTTCAAAAAGTAAAGATTAATCGTGGTAATCTATGTAGTTATTAATATAGGAAATTGCCTCATGTGCAAGTTACCACATTTATTTATTGAATGTCAACTGTAAAGCTGTACTTGTGTGTGTAAGTGATGTATATATAACAGGTAATTATGACATGCCACAAGAACTGCTATAATAGAAACATGAAAATTATGCTTGATCTGTAACTGATCAAATCCCAAATCTCAGTTTCCTGTTTTTACCCACTATTCCATGCTCCTAGTAAAAATAACATTTTAAAATATTAACAGGAATATCAAAATATATGTAAGTATTCATGTCCTACGTTCTACAGTATTGTGTATATCCTACATGTACAGGATAATTTTCTACCTTCCTGAGACAAGCTCCCACAATCATCTGTCATGGTTCTAGTTCCTTCCCTTTCTCGTTGATTCTAAGCGAGATATCCTTGACAAGTCATTTGAAAATATTACATTTGGAAGATGTACTGACTGGTTAGCTATAGACTGCTGTGTCTTAACCCATTTAGGAAGGTGAGGGTCATTATTATGCCTGTCTTTCATTTTAGACTGTTGATGTCCCTGTTCTAATTAATCAATGGTCCCATGTGAAAGGTGGCTGTTGTCTGTTCTACCTTATGAGGGATCTTAGCTAATCAACACTTATTAATTAGTCACTAATCTGTACTGTGTACCAACAACTGTTTTCACTAAATGGTGGCAGGATTAATTGATAGAGGATAATGAGCCCCTCCTTAATTAAAAAAGAAACATTGCTCCTTACCCTCTGTAGATAATCCCTTGTAGATGAAGGGCCACTGAGGGAAGGCTGGGACAGGCACAAGATGGCAGAGTCTAATTTGTTTTTAACCTGCTTTTAAGGAGTTGTTTAATTAATAGGATATCAGCACACTTGAAATCTTGAACAGGTGCAGATACATGTTTGTAACCAGCTGTGTAATTGACCGCAGTGGAACAAGCCAGGGCCGAGGATACAGACCTCACTAATCACCTGCTTGCTCTCCTACCTGTGGTGGTAAAAAGGCCTGTTCTTTGTCGTGCAGGATTCTCTGAGTCTATCTGGATGGCCATATAGTGTTGAGATGAGTTTAAATTCTAGGTCTTTGAGCAAAAATTTGTAAATGGGTTCATCTCTGCTCACAATGCACTATAAACATTGCTGCCCCCTTTTCTAATTTGTTTGCTTTGTAGCCTTCCTAAAAATCTGGGGACCCTGTGGCTACTATATATGCTTGTGGGTAAATAGGTCTCTAGGTTCAGATCTGAGAGGCATACAGTTGTAGCAGTCTAGGAGCGTTTAGGAGCAGCTATCTAGTCTGGGGATTGGCAAACTATAGAGTAGGGCCAATGAACTTGAGACCTGTGTTTATAAATGAGGTTTTCACTGGAACTCAGCCATGTTCATTTGTGTATGTACTATCCATGCTGTTTTCTGCTACAATAGCAGAGTTAAGTAGTTGGGTCAAAGACCATATAATACACGAAGCTGAAATTATTTACTACCTGGCCCTTTATAGAAAAAAATTGCTGATGACTCTTGAGATCAGGGGTTCAACCCATACTGTGTTTTCCAGCTTTTGTTGTCAAGTTCAAGAAGTGTCTTTTAAAAATGTGTTATGTGTCAGGTTGGGTTGGGCAATACTCAGTTTCTTTACCAAAGGTTTCCTCTGAGACTTTAATATAATGATATACATTGTAAATATACATGATATACATTGTAAATCTCCAAGAAAAAAATATAGTATGCAGATTACAGTATCATTGCATCTCCATGAATATCTCCAGGAAGAAACCCACAGTCTCATAGGGCAGCCAGTAGCATTTTAAGGTAGTTCTGATTCTACAATGTGGGAAACTATTTCTTAGTGACTTAAATTTTTTCATTCTTGTTCTACTGACCCAAGTCACATAAACTACACCCAAGCTCTCTTCAACAAGAAAATCCTTCAAGTATTAAAAGGCAGTCATCATCTCTCTCCACTCGTTAGTTTCTTCTTATCCTTCTTCAACCTTTCCTCACGTGGTTTGTTTCCTAGATCCTTCTTCAACCTAGTCATTCTCTTTTGGATCCACAGTAATTTGTCAACAATGTTCCTTTTAAAACAATGGCTCTAAGTACTTAGAGAACCTGAAGGAAGATTCTTCCTTAGAAAACACATATTCCAAAATAAAATGTTACATAGATTCATAGATTCTTTGAAGCAAATCTATGTCATTTGATTCTTGCTGAAGAATCCCTGTCTGAATAATGCCAGCCGAAACCGAATACAATATGACTCCAGAACATACAAGTGGAGAAAGATGTATTTAACATGGCGTACTTAAAAAAGTTTAGTCTCAGAACTTCTACCTCATGTAGAGTTTGCCAGCAACTAAAACCCCCAAATCTTTTTACATATACTATGGCCTTATGTCTTCTGTTCTTTTGCAAATGAAAATCTTAATCTGAAAGCAGGACTTGATGACTATTTTTATTAAGATAGGTTCAGCCTATTGTTTTATTCTATCTTTATCTTTTTTGTATCTTAACTCCATCATCTAATATATTGGTGAGCCTTCCAGGATTTGTCATCTGCAAATTGGATACAAATGTAATTTCGTATTTGACAAAATTGCTAAGTAAGACAAGACTGTGTAGGACTCTACTGTGTCTTTGAAGACAGTTACCAACTTTGACTTCTTTCGATTAATTGGCTACTTTGATCATTATATCCAATACACATTGTATCATCACATTATATTCAATTCCTTCCAAATTTTATTTTCTTTTTATGTGAAATCTGATTTTTTAAAAAATTTGCTTCTGAAAACTTTTTCTTTTCTAACACAGTAGATTGGGCTCTAGGCTTAAATCTAATTTTCACTCTCAGTCTTTATTACAACACCTACCTTCAATGTATCATATATTTGTTCATTTGTTTATTATACATCTTTCGCCACAGTGCAAGCTCCACAAGAGAGACACTTTATATTGTTGTTCACATATCCATAGGGTTCAGAATAATAGCATGAAATATACTAGATCTGCAATAAACAATGTATTTCATGGAATCTAAGAAGTTATCAGTTGTAAGCTATACCATTATTTTATGAGAAAGAAAAGAAAGAAAAGTGCTGCCAATTACTTTATGATACCTGCTGAATTATTGATTAAAAGATGCACCTTGTTTCAGAGTTGTTAAAATGTGAACTAATATACATCTTAAATTCAATGAATAAGGGTAATTGTCAAATGGATAGGAGAATTGATGATCTTATGGTAATGATTTTTAAGGTTTAACTAACATTTCATCTCAAATAAAATGAAAATCAAAGCACATTTATTGAGTAATTGGATGTGCAATATTCTGTTCTGGTACTTTCTTCAACACATCCCTGACCACACCATCCTGGGGAACTCCCCCTCATGCATCTCCCAGACTATAGAAACTCAGAGCCTGACAACACAATTTAGGACTTAATTATATGCTGCCTTTTATTGATCACCATTGTTTCTAGTTAAGTAGCAATCTTGTCTCCACAACTAAATTATAAGCCCCTTGAGCATAAGAACTAGCTTTTTACAAAACAGTATATTCTTCACAGTCCTTCCCCTTTCTATTACCCAGAAAGGGGAATGTGCCCATTTATAGGCTTGCAGGATTGAATATTAAGTACAGAGAAAACCTCAGAATGCTTTTAGACAGATGGATGAGAGACCAGTAGAGACAAACAGATTGAAGGAATGCATAAGAAAGTATAATGTAATGAAAATCAAATTTATGACATTTGGTTCCAGAAAATGCTGGTGAGATTAATTGAAAAGCACTGCAACAGGGGGCAGGCTTCTTAAAGAGCCAGGAAAAGTTGCAGATGAAGAGTGGAATGATCAGAAATAAGAAAGACTTTCATTTCCATAGGAAAATCTAAAAGAGGCAATAAGGAAAGAAGGGGACTAAGTGGGAAGAAATGGAGAAAACAAGTCTTTCCTAATCTCATTAGCTTCACTTTCTCTTCCTTTCTCCTTACTATCTTCTCAACACTCCAGAGAGTTAAAATCTAAATGAAGCTGTTCCCTCTTGTTTTTAGTCAACACCTACCTACCTCCTCCTCTCCATCTCTTCTTACTACTTTCCTCAGCAATCCAAGGCTTTAAATAGGTAGGTCATTCTTAGTAAGGCATCTTTCTTTCTAGACTTAGACATACTCTTAGAATTATGGGGAGAAAAAAATGGTAACACAGGGGCATATGGGAAATAGGAAGAAGACTATAATTATGGATTAGTTTGTTTTGCATCTGCCAGGGTCTTTACATAAGATCTTTCATTTAATCACAATCATCCTCCTTAAATATTTGAGACACTTGTCCGAAATCTCAAAGATATTAACTAACAATGCTGTCATGCAAACTCTGGTCTGTCTTGGCTCAGATGCCAGAATCCATGCTAACTTTTTACGACATCATGTTGCTGTTCAATAGAGCGTATTGCCTCCTTCTAATTATGAAAGATTTGTCCTATATGTATTCTTGTATTTAATACCTAGACATTTCATCACTTAAAGAAATTTTACCAAGATTCAGTATGTTTTTAGTGTTTAATTACACAACTTACACATGTTTTTCCAATAGTAAAAACAATTGGAAAGTATTAAATAAGCAAAATGAAGAAAACAAAAGATTATCCACCATCCTATGTGCCATGACTTTTAAATTCACTAAGATGAAAAAAACAGCCCCCCTTCCCTTTATTACAAAATATTTTGAATAAGAATATAAGCTTAAGTGCTCACTCATAGACAGATAGTTGGACATGAACTAATAGATTGGTGGCCTAGAATTTCATCCCTGGACTGAAGTATTAGTTTTAGGCCTTCTTGTTGTGGGGTGTTTTGTTTTATTTTCTTTCATAATGAGCAATTGGACTAAAGGGTCAGGTTTAATTATAACTAGAGTCCCTTTCTGTGTGTACATCGCTGCAGACCTAATTGTAGGCTGGCAGCCCTGCTGTGGCCTGAGTGGTCATTAGCTTGCTGATAACGGACTGTTCTTGTCAACAAGGCCTCATTAACCATTGTTTGTTTTTTCAGCAAAATAGTTGTAAGGGTTTGAACTTGTGATTGAGGACGCGTGGGGCTCGTGATGCTTTACTTGTTATATGGCTGGAACCAAGGATTTTCAGCTCAGATAAAGTGATGCTCTCCAGGGACGACCTGGCTGTGTGCAGCGGTACCAGGAACACGGTGTAATGGGGGGGGGGGGGGGGGGGATGGGGAACCCTGACAGTGAGCAGCCAGCATTCTAGTCTCTGTAGCCGATCTTGGGCTCATCATTTTGCTTTCTATTCTTCAGTTTCCTCGTCTGAAAACGTGAAGGTTCTGCTCAATGATAAGTGAGATGACTTTTTGCCAAAAACAAAACAAATAAAAAAACCCACAACCACAATTTTGTATGGTGGTTGCGTAATTTGCTTTATCCCCCTTCCTTTTCTTTCTTTCTTTCTTTCTTTCTTTCTTTCTTTCTTTCTTTCTTTCTTTCTTTCTTTCTTTCTTTCTTTCTTTCTTTCTTTCTTTGTTCTCTTCTCTTCTCTTTTCTCTTCTCTTCTCTTTTTCTTTTTTTTTGTATCTGTGATTTTATCTTCTTAGGTTATACACTAGAGGGCAGTGGTACATTAATATTATGAGCTATGAATGTAGTTGGTACTGCAGTTAGCTGAAATTCATAGACATTTGGGTTTGTAAGCAACCTCATATCCTTATATACTCATACAAAATATAGGAAGTTGTTCTATAGTACCCCAGTTGATATTGATCTTACCTCTTTTGAATTTTTCTAGTGTTGGGGAACTTGCTACTTTACAAATCAGCGTTTTCTCTTATTGGTTGCAGTTATTAGAAAATTATTTCTTTAAAGAAAAATCTATTTACCTATAACTTTCACCCACTGATCCTACAACACCACAGAAAACTTCGTTACTTTTTTTCTTGTAACTGGACTCCAGGTATTTCATGTAATTGTATTACCAAATAGTTACAATTATAGCATGTAATTTGTAACTGAATACTCTAGATTTATGATCTATTATGTATTGGACACTCTACCAGCCTTCTTATTTACATTACTTTTTAAAATCCTCACAATAAACTCTGAGGGAGAATTTATTTTTATGTATCTTTATTTTATAGAGACTCAGAACAAAATCATTTAACCAATAAGCAGTGAAGGTGGGATTTGAATTAGGTCTGTCTAGTTAAAACTTCTGCCATTAGCTACAGTGCAACACCTCCTTTTATTGCTATGAAGACCAAGACCCAGAGATGGCAAGTAACTTGCTTCAGATCACACAGCAAATTGGAAAAGAGTAGGAACTAGGTTCTAGATCTTTGGAGAATATGTTCAGTTTTTCTTTGCATTACAGCATAGTATACTCAAGACTACCATCATTCCCTTCCCACATCCTCTTCTCTACATATGAAGTGTTCCCATTTCCCTTCATTGTTATTCTGATGGTTTCTTTTAATTTGCCTCCTCTTTTCTAAATTATAAAACTCAGAATTCAAAACAATGTTCTGTCTAAACAGCACAGAAGGCACTGAGACTGTATTTCCTGTCATTTGGGCTTAATTTTCCATTAACATTGTCTAAGGTTGCATTAATATTTTAGTTTAATGTTGGATTATTTCAAACATAAGGTTGACAATACCCTTTGTTTCTTTTAATTTTTATAAATGTAGAAACAACATGAAATGCTCCAGTCACATTCTTATTGATAGAAAAAAGTCCTCCTGAACCAAAGAGGAGTCCTTGTGAGTTGATAATAACCTATGGAAAATGCCTGGTTTCCTAAGATATTCAAGGAATGTGAATGTGAAAATACGCCAGCTTCTGGGTGATGGTTAGATTCATATTATATGTAAATGTCCGTGTGTGTTTTAGCTTTCCTATCAGAAATGCACACTTGCTGCATGTGGGGGACGTTTTTTCCCTGAGGGTTGTCTTTTGCCATAGCATAGCCTTAACATTCTGTAAGAAGGGCTGTCTGAGAAGGGCTGTGGATCGAGGGGCCCTGCCTTTCTCTAGCCATGAGATGGGCATATGAACCAATGCTCTCTGTCCCAGGATAGGGGATCTTAGTTCGAGCAGTAGAGGATGGAAAACATGGAGGCTGATTCATCCTGATGACAGTATTGACTCCTGAGCACTCTGCCCTTTAGACGCTGCTGTCTCTATCTTGTGGCCTTACTGTCAACATCTGCTTTGACCTGTGAGCCACTTCATATATCATCCCAATAAAATATATATATATATATATACATGTATATAATTATTATATAGAAAATTTTAATTTATTTAAAAATATGTAACAAAAATTTTATTATATATTAACATTTTTATTATATATTAAAAATTATATATATATATATTTATATATACACACACATACACATTTTTAAAGTCAGAATCAGTTTCTGATAGTTACATCCAAAACAGTCCTGAAGTCATACACTGATTTTTGGAATATATTTACTTTTTTGAAATAGCCTTATCACATAGTTCTGTTCAATGACATAGAATAATGAATCTAACCAACAGAGTTTGTAGATGTATGTCATATTACATTTATTGTGAAAACTGTTTTCTGACACATTTTTGGGATTATAGTTTTAAAATATATTTACCACACCTAATGCAATAGATGTGTTTTTCAAAAACTAGCAATAAATGAATTTTATAAATTGACTTCTCCAAGGGCAATTGCTAGTCAATACAAATCGAGTTGATATTTGATGTTGAATCTTTTAGAATGCTAATAATTCATCTGGTTTATAAATTTAAACTTTGATGAATTTATGTTTTTTTTTCCCAAGAGGGAAACATTTTTATATTTTCAATTAAATATTCATTCATGTTTGAAACCTGTTAATATATAATCTTTGTGAAAATATTAAATCTTTATTTAAGCAGTGTTTTCTAAACCCTAATAACAGCAGGACCTTTTCAATTCTGTTTCTCTTAATGTGTTGTCATCTACCCACCAGGCAACAGTTTCATGTGGGAAAATTCTCAATTCATTCATATTTTTACTCCTGATTTTCTTCTTGAGTGTCAAATTCACATTCTCAGCTTTTTGCAGGACATATTCCCTTCATTGTTTTAAGGGCACACACAATTCCCACGTGATGCTTTCAAACCAAATTATTTATCTCCAAAGGCAGTTACTGAGAACATTGTTTGCTACATTATAAATCTTCTCTTTGATGGTCTAAGGAGGAAATTTCTCCTTGGTTTCAGTACAAAGAAGAAATGGGCTTTTCCTAAGTAACTGATTTGTTTTGCTGTCATGGATCTTGTGAATCTTTCCAAAGGGTCATTATTGAAAGGAAGCTTAAACTCAGATTTTTGGCTCTCTTCTGGCTCACTCACGGGTTCATCTTACTTTCCTACCCTCATTTTTCTCTGGCCTCATTTTTTCTTTCTTATGTTTATTTTGCCTTATGTTATTTTACCTTACTGTATAGTATACATTTTTCTAAACTTCTGTAAATTCTTTCTTCACTAGATAGGGGTATAAATAAATAAAAGCTAAACACATGGATTCATCCCATTTTCCCATCTGCATCTCTTCCTGCTTTTCTTGTCTTTTTGTTAAAGACATCTCTAAACTGCCTGTTTCTGAGGCTTAAGACTTGGAGTTATTTTAAAATCTCTCTCCCCCTCATTCCTTATATTCAGTTAGTCCTCAGAAGTTGTTCAGTTGTACTTCTGCAATATCACTTACACACTGGGGTAAAAAACGAATGGTGGTCATCTGTGTGGGAAATTTGGGACGGCGTTTGAAGAGATGTGATTGCATCCTTCAGATCGCTGATCTTTTGGTGAAATCTGTTGCTTTCCCCCCATTTGTTCTATCCTTTACCTTCTTACTATGATTATTTTACCTGGATTAACTCATTACCAGTTATCTGGATGATTAAAATGATCTCGTAATTGATTTCCTTGTCTTTAGACCAGTGGTTTTCAAACTTAAACTTGCACCCGAATCTCTCTGAAGGACTTGTTAAAACACAAATTCCTAGCCTCCACTTTCTGAGTTTCTAATTCAGTACGTCTGGGGTGGAAACCGAGAATGTGCATTTCTGACATGGCCCCAGCTGCTGCCACCCTGGGGACCACACTGAGAACCATTGCTTCGAATTGCTCTCCTCAATCATTCTACATGCTATTCCCTGGGTGTAGCTCTTTTAGGGGCCACTTCTTTCCAGGAATTTCATGGCCCTTTACTGTTTACTGAATTTATTTTTCACATTACAGATGTCCTACCCACTATTGAAGACTCCAGAAAATCTAAATACAACTTGTCTCTTTTCCTTTTGTTTTAACTTAAAAAGTATTTTTTTAAATTTTAAGTGTGTTTTTCCAGGACTCATCAGCTCCAAGTCAAGTTGTTTCATTCTAGTTGTGGAGGGCGCAGCTCACAGTAGCCCATGTGGGGATCGAACCGGCAACCTTATTGTTAGGCACACCGTGCTCTAACCAACTGAGCTAACTGGCCATGCCCTACTTGTCTCTTTCATTTCCTGATATTTCTCCTTAGTCATGCAGCACTCTTCCTTCCCTCATCTTTCCTTATTAATAATCAACTCATTCTCCAGCGCGCTACTCAAATGACGTCAACTTCATGAAGCTTTGCCTGATATTCCCAGTTGTAATTGAGAACTAACCCTCTTTTAGTCTCTCACAGCATTTATAGTATTTTGTCTTTAATTATTATCATAGTTATCTTGTCTTATCTACTGAATTTAAAAAGCCCCAAAACAAGGAGCACAAACCCTCAGACTCTTTTGCATAATTTTCCTATAGAAGGTCTTCTTCAACATTCATTTTACTAGCTATTTACATAGAGATTTTGGGGGTGGTGGACTAGAGGATGAATGCTATTATGAAACATTTGTAGAATTTCCCTGAGATCACACTTTTTTTTTTTTTTTGGCAAAAATCATAACATAGCCCACTTTCATTAATACAAATGAAATATTTCACAGAACATATAATAAGCAATTAAGGAATAAAGACCCAGAATTAACTCATCGTGCCACAGGATTTCAACTGAACAGTAATTTTTGTCTCATCTTATTATTGCCAAGGCCCATTAATTAAGTATTATGACCAGTTTATGGACCAAATTTTATAGATGACAATCTATCATAGAAGTATTCCCTCTATTTGCCAATTTGTAAATAATAAAACGTTCTGTTTTGATATAGGCAAACGAAAATGTATAAAATAGCATGGCCGTGAAACACTTTTTCTGGTATATTTACAGGTGTTACCGGCATAAAGAAAATATCCATCAAATACATTTAGGATATTCTGGATTAAACTGTTAAATTATACTGAACTTCGGGATTCCTCAGGGTCTATAATGTGTTAATATATTTTAGGAATCTATAAAAGGGAATAGACAATGTTCAGCATTTTTTCAAAATTCTTTTTATGTTTTAATTATTTTATATTTTAATTTGCAGAGAAGTTCACAGTGATAACTCCATTTGCCTCACTATTTGGGAACCCAGTCCCAAGACTCCTATGTAAATGTTTGGCAAAGAAGCAATTGCCATTCCAATGAGCTGAATTAAATGTGGAACTGGTACCCTTAAGCATTTGATATGTACACACCTTTACCCAGTGATGAAAGTGATACTCAGGGCGACAGCTTCGCATTCACATTTAGGGAATTTCTTTTGTGATTTTTCTAATTCCTCCAAGTCACTGGGCAAGAGTTTCATTGCGGATAGAGCAGGGAGGTTGCTAGACAAAACATCCAGCTGGTTACTTCACTTGGTTGCAATTACCTCTTGCTGCCTATGCAGGATTCTGCTCACCGTCCTTGCATGAGCAGTCTTCAAACCCTTGACAGAGCTCCAATAAGACATCTCCTTTTGCAGGTCTCTCTGGAAAATACTGTGTTCAGATGTGTTGATAGCAATTTAAAGGCAACTACTAAGATTACAAGAGGTCATATTAAGGAGCTGGGAAACCACGGATTTCTCTGCCATGCAGTTTGTTTGTGAGGTCGAATGTGTTGTTCCTGACATTTATTCCTTTAGGAAATGGGGATGGTGGGGAGGTGGCTGTGTGGACTGCTATTAATAGGGTAATACATGCCCCTAGCCAGACTTTTTCTACCGTGTTTCCCCCAAAATAAGACCTAACTGGAAAATAAGCCCTAGCATGATTTTTCAGGATGACATCCCCTGAAAGGAAGCCCTAATGCGTGCGTCTTTGGAGCAAGAATTAATATAAGACCCGGTCTTATTTTCAGGGAAACACGGTACCAACTTTCTAAATTATCAACTGTACACCTCATCTCATTCCATCTGTTCTCTGACTCATTGAGAAAAGAGATTCTTTTGCATACTTTGCAAACTTTCTGATTAAAATGGGAGAAGCAGACTCAAATCTTTTTGATGTCTTTACCTTCAGCCAGTCTCCTTGGCAGCATTTGCTATATCTCAGTAAAGTCTTCCCTTTCCAATCTATCAAGACTCTTAGATTTTGACTAGCTTCTAGTTTGGATCTGGGATTTTTCTTTTTAAACCATTGTCTTTAAATAAATAAAATGCAGTGTAGTGAAATATTTTTGAAGTATTTGTTGTCTGAATACCCAGGGAATGTTATAATATTTTTTCCCAAGAATGTTGACTCACAGTCTTGCTGATTTATTATCCTATATCCCTTTATTTTTAATCTTGTACTTTGGTTGACCCAGAGGTTTCCTTTTGAATCCTGCAGCCAATATCTAGGTGATTATTATGACACATCTGTTTCTCTTAATCGCTGGGCTAAGAGGCATTTATTTATAATTATTTCTTCTGACTTAGATATTTATATGAGGTCCTCTTTATTTTCAGACTTCTTTTATCTACTATTGGGATATACAGGCATACCTCGTTTTATTGCATTTTGCTTTATTCTGCTTCACAGATGTGTTTTTTACAAATTGAAGGCAAGGTCCTCCACACCAGCATAAGGGTTATGACTTGCTTTATTGTGACACTCACTTTATTGTGGTGGTCTGGAACTAGACCGGCAGTATCTCCGAGGTATGCCTGTACTGTGTTACTGACCAATTTTTGAAGGTGGCTTTGTTCCAGTTTGATGGAAGAAGACCAAACATTCTTGATCTGCTTTTATATCAATGTCCCAGCCACAGTCTGAGTTTTAAAACTGCCCAAGTAGATATTAAAAAAAAAATCCATCAGATGCTCATTTTTATATCAAGTTTTTGAAAAGTTCAGATAACCTATTTAAGGTCAACATATCTTGGAATCTCATGGACTTTTCTCCTAATACCGTGTTTCCCCGAAAATAAGACCTAGCCGGACCATCAGCTCTAATGTGTCTTTGGAGCAAAAATTAATATAAGACCTGGTCTTATTTTACTATAAGACCAAGACTTATATAATATGACATGATATGATATGATATGATATAATAATTCTGGGTCTTATATTAATTTTGCTCCAAAAGATGCATTAGAGCTGATGGTCTGGCTAGGTTTTATTTTTGGGGAAACAGGGTATTGTAAGATTAATTTGTTCACTCTTCATTCTTTGGTCATCTTTCTTGGGGTGCCTAACTTTGCAACCTAACAACCTGCCTCTTGCTCTATTTCCTAGCAATGATAAAATAATGGACAGGCATCGACACTGAAGATTTTCTTTTTAGAACAGGAAACAGTGAACCTGTCAAAGTGTCATTGTCTCCATGATATACAGGTGGAAGGAGGAGAAGCCTGTGGAAAGCAGAGTAACTCCCATTGCTGGCTAGGGAGAGTCAGCATCTGCTGTCCAGGAGGATAGCACTTTTTCTGCTGCAGTAAAGGAGGGTTAAGGAAGTCATGAGGGAAACCCCTACCACGGACACCAGAGGCTCATTTCTTTCTTCCACATTGTGCTCTAAGATTGCTGCGCTAGAGTCTACCTCTGTCTATAGTTTTCCTAAGAACTGAAAAACAAAAATATAAGAAAAAGTACTCAAGGGAAGCTACTTTCCATTGTACCTGCAGGTGTTGGTTTTTGATCACAATCACTTTTAGATCTTTCCTGGGAAAGCCTCCATCTTGTTCTGTTTTATTGCAGATTACCACTTGGTTCTCCTAAAGGAGAAGATGCTATTGCCCAGGGCCTTTCCTGAGTGAAACATGCTCCTCCGAGGGAAAAACACAGGGCCACTGTGGTGGAGAAACTTCTGAGAACTTGAGGGGGCAGGTAAGGTTCTTTAAAGTTTAAATTGGCCACTTGCTCTCTGGAAACTTGGGTCATAACCACTCAGATATTTTGCTCTGCTGATGTCATGTGGTGTGGAAACCCTGTTCTTGTGTCTGAAAACAATCCTAAAGAAAATCAGCATCATTGTGGGGAGGGGGGAGAATGGGAGGAATGTCCCTGGCCAGGAGGCCGGAGGTGCCCCAGGAAGCTGTTTCCTCTGAATAGTTAAATGGCTGCCTCTCAACTTGCACAATGTCACATTGAATTTGAAACAGGGAACTTTTTATATTTTTCCCCTGATTGTGCTGGCACCTGGCAGATGCCTATTTACCACAGGCATCAATACACATAGTAATCAAAGGAAATCAGAGGCACAGATTAGCAACAGCTGCAAGTCATTAGTGACAGACACGGGAAAGCACAATTCTGCACCCAACTTTGAAATAACCAATATGAGTATTTCAGAGCACGAGGGTTACCGCAGGGCACTCGCTAACATGAGAGCAGCCAAACAATAGCTGGGCTTGTCTCTCAAGAGGGCCCTTTTCTCAAAGGCAGCACCATATACTCCACGTTAGAAACCAATCCATCACATGCTATTGGTCCATTGAGTGTCAGCCCTTTTCAGAGTATATATGCCCATCTTCTGATCAAAGATTATCTCAACTGAGAAATAACCTATGGCTGGTGGGAAAACTTACCTCCTTTATCATTTTAGTGGTGGGAGTTTGGGTGTATTTCTGAGGGCTTAATTGTACCATTGACCTAGTTGTCAATGGACATAAAGTGGGGAAAATAAAACATTCCCATTTTATTTCATATTTCTATTTGGAAATAAGTTCTGATTGATAGCTGTTCTCTTCGTAGTTACGTATTTTCACAGGCAGCACTAACCTTAGCCTAGTCCAGAAAATACTATTCAATTTTTAGCTTTTCCCTAATCAATTCATTCAATGCCTCAGCAGAATACCAGTTGGTCATTTAAAAATTTCTAGCTGTTGCCTAATATGTCCCAAAACAAATTTAGCCAGTATGGGTTTCTATTTTAGACCATCTCTGGAAATGCAGATTTACTGTACAACTGGGTAATGGCTTAGAGATAAACAGACACAGTGAGCTGCTGTCTGATTAGCACGACTGGGCAAAATTTAGCATTATATATATACTGCAATATATAATTGGACCATTGGACCATAGAATGTAGATTAAATTGGTCTCATCACCACATGTGGTCTCTTCTTCCTTTACTTGCTATTAAGGTTGGATTATTTTTTCTGTTTTAGAAATTTCTCCTTCTCCCTGATCTTCCTCCCCAAAAATATCTTCCGAAGGTTTCTCTAAAAATTCTTATAATAATAAATAACTTGGTTTGGAGATTAGGATAAGAAAGGGAGAAAAACCCTGCCTTTTATCTAGTTCAGAGTCAGCCATTAAATATGAGCTCTTTAATAACAAGCAGTACGCTATTATTTTAGACGACAGCTTCCAGGAAACATGGATTCCGTGGGACACTTGGCACATCATAGCCATTCAGGTGCATATTTTAGTCTGATATGTTGTTTCTTAAACTTTTGGAGGAGAGAAATTATTTTGTACTTGATAAAATACCATAATCTGTAGGCTCAGGTTAGGGCGATGTGATTTCTTGGGTCATTTTGATAAGGAAGCAAAGACATGGTATTAATTCATAATTTTACTTACTAACCAATTCAGCACATATTTATTGAAAATCTGCTATGTCTCAGGGACTGTTAGGCATTGTGGATATAGCAACAAAATTAACAAATGAGCTTGTTAGGAGATAACCCAGCAACTTACATTTGAGATGGCTGTTTGACTACAGTTCCTCATTATGTATATCTTTTTCTTTCCTTTCTCCCTCCTTTCCTTTCTTTTCTTCCCTTTTTTCCTGCCTTCTCCCTTCCCTTTTGCTTCCTCCTACATTTCCTTCCCTCTCCTTTATCTGTCTTGTGATTTAGACTTTAGAGGGACTAATCATTGTTTGTTACACAGAATTAATTAAATAAAACATACATTTGTGAGAATTAATCTATATTAGTTAGGGTAAAGTGACTGTAACCAATCCAGCCCCATTTTCCAGTGGCTTGAACCCACAGAAGTTTATTTGTTGCTCATGCAGCAATCTAATGAAGGTGTTCCTAGTTGGCACAAGGCTTTTTTCCGTGCAGTGACTTAAGAACTCAGGTTCCTTCCATCTGGTGACCCTGTCAGGCCTTGGGATCTTTGGCTTCCAACTGGTGGACAGGGAAATGGAGTGGGAAGAAGGCACAGCCATTTCTTAACCAACTTCGTCTGCAAGAGGCCAATATCATTTCTGTTCATATACTGCAGGGAAAGCTGCCTAGATAGCCCCACCTAGATGGAAGGGGCTTGTGAAATTTTATTCTTGGCTGAATAGACACTTCAGAGTGACAGTTCTATACTGTGGAAGTGGGAAGACAGGTATGAGTAAACAATTGTGTCAGGCACCATGCTAATTTCAGGAGATAAATGATATCTTTCAGGATAGGTGCCCAACTAACCAAGAACCAAGTACTAAATAAAGTCACACGTGAGCACAGATGCAGGCACAAATAACTTGCTCAGGGGTGGGTTCAGAAATGAGGCTGTTGAAGCAGAGACCTCAAGGGCTCCGTCTAACAGAGAAGAGGAAGGAGGGTGTTAGGCTTGAGCAAAGGCATAAAGCTGAGGAGATATCTGCTATGTCCACACAATGGGAGCAGCTCCATGTGTAAGTGCCCAAGAATGTGGGGTGACTGGAGCCAGATCAGAGAGGGCCTCGTGGGCTGTGCCTCTTACACAAAGAACTAGGATTGTGAACATGTGTTGTGCACTTGAGACTTCAGATGCAGGTCTCCTGATTTCACTCCTTTCTGAAACCCTTGTGTGTTGATATTTCATTACATATATGCCAGGAAACTGTTTTTTAAAACTTGAGGAGTCATATGTGACTTTTTAAGAAGGAAGGTATTTGGTTTCTCAGAAAGGAAAACATATCCTTCGTCACCTTGTTTCTAACTGGGTAGGAATGTGCCATCTTACAAAAGAGGCACATTAAAATGTATGAATTCCCCTATCTGACTTCAAGATTGATGTTTCAATATATATTTAAGCTCCCTTCCCTTTCTCCCAATACTTGTAGTAGAGAACGTGCTTTATTACAGTGCTAGAGAGTTCAGAACTCCAGTACAAAAAGGAGGCGAGGTGGTCTCAGCTGTTCTAAGTGGAGATTTACCATGTCCTGTGCTGACTAAGCTTGGCCTAGGGGACGTGGCAAAGAACCGGTCGCTAGGGGATGAACATGGGCAGCCAACTGCAACACACACGCATTGCTTTTCCCAAAAGTTTTCATAACTAGAATTAAGGGGCTAGAAGAGATCACACGATTTTGATGTCCCTGTATCCGTGGCTTATCCTTATCGTATAGCACTGTTAACTTCATAGTGAGTGTCTGCTTTCCTTTTTCTTTAGATGATCTCAAGCTAGCTAGCCAATATGATCACCACTTTGTATGCTCACTTACATATGAAGAGAGATTATCACTTATAAGCTTTATTTATTGATCTAATAAATATTTAATGAACATCTACTGAAAATCAAGATGGTGTGGGCCTTGGGATGGGAAGGAGAGGGAGATAGAAATGTGGGTAAACAGAGGTTTCTGCCCACATCTAATAGAGAATGTGTGGCTGTATATAAATAGCTCTAATACCACAATGAATGTGAAAAGTTTTGTAGGGAAGAAGTGGACAAGAGGAAGAATTTGTTACTGGAGGGAAGGCCTAATGGAGTAGGTGCCCCAGGAACTGGGTCTGAATAGTAGAGGTGGAAGGAGGTAAATCTAGAAAGAGAGGGAAGCTGGAACAGGGAGATGGAGATGAGGAAGTACAGGGCCTATTTGGGGGGCATGGAATCCTCCAGCTTGCTGGAGACAGGACTGCATATAGTGTGGGAAAGGAGTGAGGGAGAGTGGGGAGAGGGAAGGGGTGTCAGGGACGTACACATTTAGGGCCTGGTGTATGTGGTTAGGGACCTTAGATCTCTAAAATGCAAGGTCTACTTCCAAGCTTTCAGGCAGAGAAGGTATCACCCAGACTTTACTGACAAAGACCCTGAAGCTCAGAGGCGTTACCAGTGACCTGCCTAAGGTTACACAGCCAGTTGCTGCCTGAGGAAGAAGAGGCTCAGATCCCTCGGGGCAGGGCTCCTGGCTTTCTGCACGATGCTGGGTCAGAGAGGGGGTCTGAGGACAAAGGCCAGTGTTCATGAGCCCTTAGCTTTGCACACAGGACAGTACATTTCTGCCAGTGGAGAGTCAGCCAATTGTGAACACATTTAGGGCTCTTTGAGAAAGAAGATGGTTGCCCAAACACAACCCTGCGCCAACCAACCTGAAGCTTTGGCTTCGGTGTTTTTTCCCCCCTGAAAATGGAAGTCCAATTATCCTCATTACTTTGGAAGTCAGAGGGAGTTCCACGGGTTAGAAGGACTACTTATAACATATAAAGACAAATGATAACTATCAGAAAAAAGCTGTTGAGAGAATGAAGAGACAAAATTTCCTATAGCTTGAAATGGATAAGTGTTGTCCAATTGGCTTGCTTTCTTTCTTTCTTTCTTTCTTTCTTTCTTTCTTTCTTTCTTTCTTTCTTTCTTTCTTTCTTTCTTTCTTTCTTTCTTTCTTTCTTTCTTTCTTTTTTTTTTTACTGTAAAATACAGAATAGAGAATGCTGAAGATTTCCTTTTTAGAACTTGGTAAAAAATAATAGCAGATGAACATTAGGCAAAATCAGAGGGGGATTTTGCTCACATATGAAAGTTTATAAGAAATCTAGTTGAGTCTGGTTCCAGTATTTGCTGAAGTTTGTGGCTGTGTCAACAAAGATGGGTTAAAGTAAGCATATTTTAGATCCTAAACAGAGCAGTCTCATAGTCTGGAATAGAGAGTAGTTTTAAAATGTTTTAAAATGGGTTTTCTTTTCTTTCCTTCCAGCTGTGCCTAGTGCTAAGGGAAGATGAACTGGCATGTTCTTTGTTACATAGCAACATACCCACCCATGGGAGTGAGGCACATTACAGTTTCAAAACCTGAAGTCCTTTCAATCAGTTGATAGTGGCATTGGGGAAAATAGATTGGGAGAAGCTGTGTAACCATTCAATATGGCACTCTAGCACCTGGAATATTTTAGCCACATTGAAATAGAGCTGATGATCTTATTTGTAAAACTGGCCCAATTCAATGGAGCAGTGGATAAAATACCCTTGCTGGCATTTGTCTTGGCATTATTTGGCCTATCTTGCCTGCTGCTATTTCTTTCAGACTCCAGTGGTTACAATTGAATAGTGTGGAGAAGGGCATTAATATCCACATGAACTTATTAGTTTTACTTTTGTACCTTCTTGATTTTACTTATAACTCTGTACCATGATTAGAATTATCTTTATTTTATGTATTTGATTAGCCTCCTAAGCACCTAGGACCAGGTGACCCTTTGCTAACCCAATATTCCTTTGCTTTACATCCATTTCTCCCTGAAGCAAATTCAATTTTCTAAAGACTGGTGGGAATTTTAATCTTTTTCTGTTTATAAAATACTCTGTAGATTTTGTGCTTAATAATTATTGTAATATAAAGTTTTTATAAGCCCAAATCTAATACTGAAGTTTTCTTGAAATGTTTTAGGTTTGTTTTCTTTCTTCACCTTTATGGCTTAATTAGGAGTATTTTATAAAAACACTAATTTTCCAAATTCATTTCTGGTCCTATAAAAACAAAGCCTACATTTTGAAGACAAATGATTTTTAAATAGTCTTAATACTAGGAAAACTTGTTAAGATTAACATAAAAGTCAACATAATAACATTGTTTAAAGCTATAACATTTTCCAAGCACTCTCGTATTTCTGTCCTCTGGGACAGGGACCATACCTGGTGGATCTCAGAGATTTGTCCACAGTGTCTACACAGAGCCTGGAGTCTAACAGGCATTCAGAAATAATTGTTGGAGAGTGGGGATCCAAGATGGCAGAGTAAACACTGTGCTTGCCTTCTCCCATGACCACATTAAAATTACAACTAAATTATAGAACAGTCAACCTGAAGAATCATTTGAAGTCTAGGTGAACAGAAGTTCTATAACTAAGGATATAAAGAAGAAGCCATGTCGAGATTGGTAGGAGATGTGGAAATGCAAAATGGGCCAGTGCCACGCCTGCATATGGTGGCTGAGAATCAGGAGGGATATCTTGGCTGCAGAGGTCCCTCCCAGAGTAGCGAGGGACTCCAGGCCCACATTGGGTTATGCAGCCCACGATACTGGTGCTGGGAAGAGGAGTCCCCCACAACATTTGGCTGTGAAAAACAGTGGGGATTCTAACCATCTCAGTGGGATGGAAAACTGCAGGAAGCCCAGAGTTCTTCTTAAGGGATGGTGTACATACTTGCTCACAGGCACTCACCTTAGGCTCTGGGAGAGGGTTGATGACCTGGGAGGTGTCAGAGACATACAGGGATAGACTGAGTTGTGTGGCTTCAGGGAGAAGACTGGAAAGACGGTCTACATTGTCTCTGTCTAGAATTCTCCTCCTGTGCAGCCAGCAGGTGGGTGCTATATTTCCTGTGTTGAGGCCTCCCTACATGGCCAAATCTGAATCTACTGTGGCCTCGTGAGCTCTGCTCACTCCACTTTGGTGATCCCTGGGGCCTTGCCCCATCCAACTCACCCAACATTGGAGGCACTTTCTCGGCTAGCAGCTGCCCTTGCTATACCTACATTATACTCTTGTTGGACAACTCTTGGGAGTCCAAGGGACCCAGTCAGGCAGTGGCTGGACTCAGTGTGCTCTGAGACTTTTGCTGAGTAGTTCCAGGCTCAGCACTGGCACCAAACCGAAATATACATTAACATGGTAAATACCACTCGTTCCACCCTGGTGACTCCCTGAAGCTCTGCCTGACCCAGAACCCATACTGCAGGAGGCTCTATCAATGCCTAAGCCTCACAGGAGCTGGTAGGCAGCAGCAGGCCTCAGGTGCCCTGGGCCTTTTGCTACCTCAGGCCTGGTATTGGTGGCAGCTATCCTCAATTCACCATGTGGACTCTCTCATGAGCTTCTAGGTCCAGCACAGGGAGTGACCAAATATGAATTGCTTTGTAGCTCCTACCAGCTAGTCCACAGTTAGTCACAGACAGTGGATGACCTGGGACTGTACTGGGGCCCCTCCCAAGATGCCCCACCACTAACATCCCTGCAGGTTGGGTTCAGAACACAGTAGAGCACCACCCAATTAGCCCCACAAGTGGCACACCCAAAGGGCAGTCTCAGCAGGCACTAAAGCTCACTGGGGCAAATCTTACTCCCCCACCAGCAGCCCATAAGCTGTGGACATGGCCAAACCCCACAGTTAGTCAGCCTAAGAGTCAATCCCACCCACTGATATGCAGACAGCAATCAAGGATCAACTATAGTAGGAGGGCACACGCAACCCACACAAGGGGCACTCCTGGAGCACCTGGTGCAGGTGACCAGGGAGACTGTCATTGGACTCCTCAGGGCACCTACTATATAAGGCCACCCAATGAAGACTAGGAGATGTAGCATATCTACCTAATAAATAGAAACAAACACAGAGAAGCAGCCAAAATTAGGAAACAAAGAAATATATAGGAAATGAAATGAGAAAACTCCAGAAAAAGAGCTAAGTATAATGGAGGCAAGCAAACTACTAGATACTGAATTTAAAACAATATAAGGATACTCAGGGAACTTAGTGAGAACTCCAACAAAGAGAAAGCAAGCATAAAAAAAGACATATAACCCATAAAAAAGAACCAGTCAGAAATGAAGAATATAATAACAGAAAGGAAGAATTCACTAGAAGGAATCACCAACAGACTAGATGAAGCAGAGGATTGAATCAGCAATTTGGAAAACAAGGTAGCAGCAATTGGAACAGCAAAAAGAAAAAAAATATTTTAAAAAATGAGGTTTGTTTAAGGACCTCTGGGACAACATCCAGCATGCTGATATTTGCGTAATAGTGGTACAAGAAAGAGAAGAGAGAAAGCAAGGGATTGAGAACCTATTGGAAGAAATAATGTCAGAAAACTTTCCTAACCTGGTGAAGGAAATAGACATACAACCCCAGGAAATGCAGAGAGTCACAAACAAGATGAACCGAAAGAGGCCAACACCAAGACACACCATAATTAAAATGCCAAAGGTTAAAGACAAAGAGAATCTTAAAAGCAGCAAGAGAAAGGCAGTTAGATACCTACAATGGAGCTCCCATTAGACTGTCAGTTGATTTCTCAACAGAAACTTTGCAGTCCAGAAGGGATTGGCAGGAAATATTCAAAGTTATGAAAAGCAAGGACCTACAACCAAGATTACTTTACTCAGCAAGGCTATCATTTAAAATTGAAGGAGAGATAAAAAGCTCCCCAGACAAGAAATAGCTAAAGGAGTTCATCACCATCAAACCAATATTACAAAAAATGTTAAAGGGACTTCTTTAAGAAAAAGAAGGGGAAAAAAGAACATAAATATAAATAATAAAATGGCAATAACTATGTATCTATGAATAATCACTTTAAGTGTAGATATATTACCTTCTCCAGTCGAAAGACATTGGGTAGCTGAATGAACAAGAAAACACGACACATACATATGCTGTCTACCAGACAACCACTTCAGATCAAAAGACACACACAATGGGAAAAGATATTTCATGGGAATGGAAACAAAAAATAAAAGCTCGGGTAGCAATACTTATAGCAGACAAAATAGACTTTAAAACAAAGGCTATAATAAGAGACAAAGAGGGACTTTACATAATGATAATGGGATCAGTCCAACAAAAGGATATAACTCTTGTCAAAATTTGTGCACCAAACATGGTAGTACCTAAATGTATAAAACACATATTGACTGACATAAAGGGAGAGATCAACAGCAATACAATCATATTAGGGGACTTTAACACCCTATTGACACCAATGGACTGATTTTCCAGACAGAAAATCAACACGGAAACAGGAGCCTTAAATGACCCACTAGACTAGATGGATTTAATTGATATGTAGAGGGTGCCAAAAATATGTATACATATTTTAAGAAAGGAAAAAACTGTATTAAAATTGTAATACAGTGACTGATGCTAGCATTCATTTGATTAACACCATCTGTTGAGCAAATGTTATAGTACACATTGCTACCGTAATTTGGTTCAACTTTGAAAATTAATACATATTTAACATCCCTTAAAATGTGTACTTTTTTTTGGCACCCCCAGTATTTAGAGCATTTCATCCCAAAGCAGCAGCCCATGCATTCATTTCAAGTGCACATGGAACATTTTTCAAGAAAGACCACATGTTATGCCACAAAACAAGTCTCAGTATTTATAATGATTGATCAAAGTCTTCTCTGACAACAATGGTATGAAACTAGAATTCAATTACAAGAGAAAAAAAAGAAAAATAGACAAACATGGAGGCTAAATAACATGATACTAAATAATGAATGGGTCAACAACAAGATCAAGGAAGAAATCAAAAGATACCTTGAGACAAATGAAAATGAAAGTAATGATCCAAACTCTATGGGATACATTGAAAGCAGCCATAAGAGGGAAATTCATAGCAATACAGGCCTACCTTAAGAAACAAGAAAAATCTCAAACAATCTAACCTTACACTTAAAGGAACTAGAAAATGAACAACAAAAAAAGCACAAAGTGAGTTGAAGGAAGGAAGGAATTAATAAAGAGCAGAGCAGAAATAAATGAAATAGTCTGAAAAAACAAATACAAAAGATCAATGAAATCTTGAGCTGGTTCTTTGAAAAGATAAACAAATTTGATAAACCTTTAACCAGACTCATCAAGAGAAAAAGAGAGAGGACCCAAATAAATAAAATCAGAAATGAAAGAGGAGACGTGACAACAGATATCACTGAAATACAAAGGATTATGAAAAAATAGTATGAACAATTATATGCCAACAAATTGGACAACCTGGGAGAAGTGGATAAATTCTTAGAAACATGCCATCTTTCATGACTGAATCAGGAAGAAACAAAAAAATCTGAACCTACTGATTACTACTAATGAAATCAAATCAGTAATAAAAAAAACTCCCAACAAACAAAAGTCCTGGACTGGATGGCCTCACAAGTGAATTTTACCAAACATTCAAAGAAGAATTAACACCTGTGTTTCTCAAACTATTTCAAAAAATTCAAGAGGAGGGAAAGCTCCCAAGCTCATTTTATCAGGTCATCATTACCTGATTCCAAAACTAGACAAGGACATTACAGAAAAATAAAATTATAGGCTGACATCCCTGATGAACATACATGTAAAAATCCTCAACAAGATATTAGCAAACCCAATTCAGCAATACATTAAAAAGAGCATACACCACCATCAAGTGGGATTTATTCCTGGGATGCAAGTTTGGTTCAATTTTCGCAAATCAATTAACATGATGCAGAACATAAAATGAAAGATAAAAATCATATGATTATGTCAATAGACGCAGAAAAAAACAAACAAACTTTTGATAAAATCCAGCTTCCATTTATGATAAAAACTCTTAGCAAAGCAAAGTAGGAGTAGAGGGTACATTCCTCAACATAATAAAGGCCATATATGACAGACCCACAGCTAACATCATACTCAACAGGGAAAAGCTGAAAGTATCCTCCTTAAGATCAGGAACAAGACAAAGATACCCACTTTCACCACTTATATTCAACATAGTATTGGAATTCCTAGCCACAATAATCAGACAAGAAAAAGAAGTAAAAGTCATCGAAATTGGAAAGGAAAAAGTAAAACTGTCATTATTTGCAGATGACATGATTCTATATATAGAGAGACCCTAAAAATTCCATGAAAAAACTATTAGAACTGGTAAATATGTATTTATTCAGCAATGTTTAACTATTATTTCTTATTTATTTTCTTAATTTTTTAAAAAAAGTAAAATTTATTTTTTTCAGTTACAGTTGACATTCAGTATTATTTTATATTAGTTTTAGGTGTATAGCATAGTGGTTAGACATTTATGTAATTTATGCAGTGATCCCCCTGATTAGTCTAGTACCCACCTTGCACTATACATAGTTGTTGAAACATTATTGACTGTATTTTCTATGCTGTACTTTACATCCCCATGACAATTTATATTTCTTAATTCCTTCACCTTTTTTTACCCAGCTCCCTTAATACCCTCCTTTCTGGCAACCATCAGTTTGTTCTCTAGATCTATGGGTCTGTTTCTGTTTTGTTTGTTCATTTATTTTGTTCTTTAGGTTCCACATATAAGTGAGATCATATGGTTTTTGTCTTTCTCTTTCTTACTTATTTCCCTTAGCATAATACCCTCTAGGTCCATCCATGTTGTTACAAATAGTAAGATTTCATTTTTTTGTTTTCTGGCAGAGTAATATTTCATTGTATATATGTACTACTTCTTTCGTATCCAGTCATCTGTTGATGGGCTCTTGTGTTGATTCCTTATCTTGGCTATTGTAAGTAGTGCTACAATGAACATGCGATAAATGCATATATCCTTTCAAATTAGTGTCTCGGATTTCTTTGGATAAATACCGCAAAGTGGAATTGCTGGGTCATAAAGTAGTTCTATTTTTAAATTTTTGAGGAACCTCCAAACTATTTTCCATAGTGAGTGTACCAATTTTCAATCTCACCAACATAGGTAGTTCCTATTTTTGTAACAATATATGGTATTCGTGCTTAAAGTTATCAGGTTTTGTAATTTGAAATGATTCATTGAAAACTTTCTTGCAAATTATCTATTTTGCTACTTGCAATGTTTCTTATTTATATTAAAACACATAATCACTGAAATATCCTACTATGTCTGTAAAAGGAAAAACGATTAGGGCTTATTTTTTTCATATAAATTACATTAATTACATATAAATTACATTAGTGCAAGAGAGAGCATCATAACTCACTGCTTGGTTCTTAGAGAACAGCCAGTTAGTGCTCATTACCTACAAGGAACCAGTATTAGGAGGAGCCTTGAGAAAGAAGGTGAAGAGGAGATGGGTCACTGCCTTCATAAATATCTTGAGCATTATTCTGTGTTGGTTTGGTGCCTTCATCCTCTACAAATGACAGTTAATTCAGGGTACTCAGCTCTAAGTGGAAAAACCAAAATTGGTCAGATTAAGTCTTTAATTTTAGATCTATGATACCAAGATGACTTAAAAATACAACTGTGTATTCTGGAAAGTGGAGATACAAAAATCTTTTAGAGCTTTGACATGGCAAATAAACGTCACACTGGAGTAAACAGGAAGCTCATGGCCAGGTGTTGTGGGAAAACTGAAGGAAAGATGCATGTGAATTGTGTGGCGAGCAGGGCCACCAGAGGAGGTGGGAGGAATGTCTACTACCTGGCAAAGGATTAGAAAAGCACCCCTCTGGGACAGTGATACAAGATGACTTGGCGAAGAAATAAATTAACCTCAAGCCATCAGTAATATTCTACTACTCACAACAGTCTTGTGCTTCAGGCAATGCAGAAAAACCACAGTGTCCAGTGTGGATGTGAGTGGGAGAAGTGGCTGGTGAGAAGTATCTGTCAAAGGACAGGGGAGGGAGGAGCAGGGGATGGCAGGTTGTGGGTGGACTGATGCAGGGGAGGCAGAGGCAGATCCTGAGGGAGACTCTAAACCTGTTGCTGTGTGGCCTGGGAGCTTTGTCTAGCTAGTAAAGGAGGGTTTGTCCAACAAGAATGGAGGCTCATTCAGTAAAGGGATCTGGGCACCTGAGTAAAATCGGATATGCTTAGGATGTGGGAGGGTGGGTAGGGTATGGGCGTGCTTGACTGGGGGAGATTTATCAGCTTATTATACAAAGCACTGAATTAATTGTTGTATGTTATAACAGTTTGGCAAAGCATCTTCCCTATATTCAGAATGTTCCTAAAAAGCTGTGCATGCATAAGTGTATATGTGGGGGAGAGGGTAGATAGTGAGGACTGGGGAAAGTGGAGGGAAGCCATACCAATTAGAAAATGCCATAAAACCATTGACTGGTGATGCAGAGATGTGATTATCACTGCACGAGGAGCAGAGAGTAATGGGAAAGGCAGAATGGCAAAGGTGTTGGTCGGACCCGTTGTGGGTGATTGCAGAAGGAACAGGAAGTTATAATCTAGAAATATCCCACTCAGCACTGAAATGTGAAGTCATTTTAAGAATGGAGAAGTGGTTGGTTTGAATCCACTTGGTAAAAACAATGAAAGTGAAAATTGATGCTAAATGTCTTCATTCTGACAGACTATCAAGCTATGTTTGTTCGACATAAAGGTTTAAATATTTAGTGATGAGGGTGAAATATCACTCAAGACAGATTCCATTTCACCCAAGGCTGTCAGATTTGTGTGACTATAAGTTACCAGGACATTAAATATTATTCCTTTAGAGATTATAATGACCTGCTGAACAAGGGCTAATTTGGAAAAAAAAATTCGATTTGTGTATCAGGGACCTTTTACTTTCCTATGATGTCTTTGCTTGTGATTAGATGAATGTCTGGTTTCTGATTCCTGCTGAAGCTTGAGAAAAGATTAGATCACTCATTCCCAACTGGTCATTCCTCTCCGTAGATGGGAGAATCAGTGCTAATTGATACTCTTTATATTTAATTACACTTAATTTATTTTGTTTGGCTGCCCTGAAACCAAGAAGAAGAAAACAGTGTTCCACATGCAAATCTTTTAACATAAACATTTCTTAACCTCATTTGCTTCAGGATTGGTCCAAATATAGAATCCTTAAGATAAAATGTTTAGAATGCTTTCTTCCCTGTATTTTGATCTTTCTCTTGAGTCCCTTTTTCTGGAAATCATCTCTGCGATTTCTGTGATGTGAATTCGCTCATTCTCTATTTCCTTAACACTCAACTCTTTTGTATTCTTTATTATTTTAATCATTTCCCAGTTCCTTTGTTAGCTTGCCTAAACCAGTTCCATAACCCTTAGGTCCATCTCTCTGCCTTTGTACCACCAGACATAGAGCTCTGGTGACAGTGCTCTTTCCAATGGCTTTGAAGGCATCAACCCTCCTTCAAAACTCTGATACTTTCCACTTCCTTCTCAATAAAGTTCACCAGTCCCAACTCACCGTTCCCAGTTTTCTACTCTTCCTCTGTATCCGTGAAGCTGTTTTATTTGCTCTTGCCCCAATGTCCTGCATTTTTCCCAGCTGAAACATCATTCCACTCTGCCCTGTCTCTTTGAATCCCATCCACCATTCAAGGAGCAGAGCCCATCTCTCCTGCTCGGGAATGCCTTCCCTGACCACTCCAACCAAATTAGGTCTTTCCCTTCTTCAACTTTCTTTGAATTTATTGTCAAGTGCATTGATATGGCAGTCTAAGGAGCCAACTTAGGGAATTGAAGGGATAGAAAGGAAGATTTGGGAACAACAACAACAAAAATCATTCCAATATGAGTTTTGCTACTTACAGGTAATGGAGTTCAGATAAGTTTGTTGATCTCCATTGGCTTCTGTTTTTTTTTATTCCTAAAATGGAGACAAGCTATTCTGTCTCCTCTTCCTGATTGTCATGAGGATTAATCAATGTAATATATGTAAAAGTGCCTGAAATCTATCAAGTCCTATACAGCTATAGTTGTTGTTGGAGAGCCCTGTGATTGCTCTATAAAAACCCTCTTTTGTTATTTACCACTTCCTATGTCCATATTTAATCAATATAACCACCCAAGGTACAAATATAATGGCATAATGTTATTTCCTAATTTATTGCTTGATCTACTCCCTTCCCCAACCCCCTTACTTATCATTATTAGTAGGAAGACTATCTTTTTCTTGGAACTCCCCAAATACCCCCTTCTTTTACTTTTAAAAATCATGGGGTTTATTATTGAATATATTCCCTATGATGACATCATAAGCTATGTAAATGCTGAATTATTATGTTGTATATCTGAAACTAACATAATATTGTGTCAATTATACTTTAATAAAAAATAAATGAACCAAACAAATTAAAGTGTTTGTTCAATCCAAAAAGGACAAACCTTGTTTCTAAACGAAAGGCAGATGGAGAGGGGACTGAAAATTCCAGTTAGTCCACTCTTGAACATATATTTTGTCCAGCCTGGTGGACACTTCTGCATTCAGTAATAATCCTTTTGCAGGCGCAGGTGCCTATATAGGTGGCGGAAGCTGTGGGTTGCCAAGCATGGCCGCATGCCATTTGGCCACACAGGCTATGGCAGACATAGAGGTGACCTGCTCAAATCTCCAGGAGAACATGCTGTGGGAAGCATAGTTGACTGATAGCCTCCACTGTCTCACCTTTAGATTGATGGAGGTGGAGCTAGGGAGGGGGTACAAGAATGGGGACATTCCTGCCCAACATAGATGCTTATAACAGGCAACTTTGGGTAGGAACTCTCCATCGGCCTTGCTGAGACTTCTTCAGAACGCAGTCCCACTTGCTTCTCTCTCTCCCTTCACAAGTGTCAGTCCTGCATCATGGTCGGAGGACTCTCCTCACCTTCTCTTGTTCCTGTCCCCTTTATTCTTGAAGAGAATTTCCCCCAATAAATCTCTTGCATATCCAGTCCTATCACAGTATCTGTTTTTAGGAAGATCCACAATGACATGCAAGGGTTTCCAGCTTCACTCCATACTTACCGGACTTTTAGACTTGTTTTGACTTGATGCCCCTCCTCTCCTGGTGAGCTCCACTTTGGGGCTTCCCTTTGTTGCCAGCAGACCTTGGGGAATGGACATTTTGTTCTTTCCTGACAGAAGCCCTAATTCTGAATTTCAGGGAGTTTTCGATTTTCAGAAGACTCATAGTTCTTTTCTGCAACTTGTTTCGCTCCATCCATAGGGCTCAGCAGGCAAGGGAGAGGCATTTTCTGTGGCTGCTTACGGTACATATGTCTTGTTACATCCTTTACTCAGAGCAAGGAGCTGCCTACTACCCTTACAGTTTGAAATCCAAGACAGGAGCAGTTTAAGTTACTCTCTTCCTAAAAACATCTTGTCCATGTGACTTGCTCTTTCCACCCCTGTCCTTAATAGAGGCGCATGTTTTTAGGTATCCCTTCAGTGAGCACCCTTTCATATATTTTGTCTTACTTCTCCATATTGTGAGGTTCTTAAAAGCTGCTGCTTGTGTTTCAGATTGTTCATCTGTAAAATTGAGGGCTAGGTTAAATTATTTTAAAGATCCCTTTTAGTTGTGTGATTTCTAAGGAAGACATATATTCGAGATGGGCTGGGAAATAATTTTCTTCCTTTAAATATCATGTCCATTCTCTTCAATAATATACCTTACATTTATCCATAGACTTTTACAGTTTGCTCACATGCATTACATTATTTGATCTTCATACCCACAAGGTCATACCCACAAATGTCAGTAAATATTAGCTGCATTTTACATGTTAGGAACTTGAGACTTGTGGAAGTTAAATAACAAGTTTCCAAGTTGCTGGAGGAGTCACTGGGTCTGGTGTCCCTTGTCCTACTAATCAATTTGCTGCATCACTTTCTTATCACTCCAAGTCCTACAACTACGAACTCAGTAGTCTTCATGAAGTACCTTTTTGTTTCTCTTATTCTCAACCATCTGCACTTAGGGACAGAGGGTTAGAGAAGGTATCACAGATTCAAATGCCTAAAAAGGCCAGGCAGGATCGATTAGTCACACAGGCTCAGAATACTGTATCTGGGAGGGAGGGGACTGTGACAAATTGAAGAGCACATATCCTATCTGAAAGGGATAATCCTTATTCAGCTCTAGCTCTTTGTTAGTATTCAGGGATGCTGGCCCAGGGTGGCTAAATTTTCAGTTTTTCAAAGGAAGCTGGAAATAATGTATTTTAATGTGAGATCTGCATTTTCAGATGCTCAAAATGAATAAAAAAAAAATTAAAACCCTGTAAAGCCAACACACACACACATCACAGTGGTGTTTGGTCTCGTAGATCCCTAAATTAGGGACCTCTGATTTGGAGGTATGAACCATGTTTAACTAAGTCTGCTAGTTTCTCCCTCAAAATCCTCAGAAGTGATTTGAAGTATTTTGCCACTTTTATTAAAAATTTGGTATAAATAAAAGAAAGAAGAACAGCAAACAAGTGTTGGATGCCTACTATGTTCTAGAGAGGCCACTAGGTGCTTGACACATATCATCATCAATTCTCCTAGCAAACTTATGAGATAACTATTATCCTTCGTTTACAGATAAGAGAGCTGAGGCCCAGAGCTAACCTAATTTGCTAAGGCCACAAAGTCAGTTAGTAGCAGAACTAGGATCAAACGCAGGCTTCTGGCCTCAGAGTGTGTTCTTGTGCTTTATTTATTACATCATATTGCCAACATCCTCAGAGAAGACAGAGAATGGATAAAGTGATAAATATGGTACTCATTTTATTTTGAAACAAGTCAAAAGTGGTCTCTCTATATGGAGAACTTAAAAGACAAGCATAATTCCCCCCTTTCCCCCTCCCTTCCCCTTGGAGAGGTTTTCTTTGTGAGCATGGGTAGGAAGGGAAGAGGATAGGAGATGGCTCAGAGTAGGATGAGCTCCTCTTTTCTTTCAAAAACTCTAAGCCAGAAATAGGCTCCGAACTAGCTAGTGTTTGGCTTTTGTATTCAGATATTCAGCGTGAGTCTGCTTTGACCGTAATGTCCTGTAAGATGGCCCCTAGCTTACTACTGCTCTCTTTTACTCCTGTTTCCAGAAAGCAAAGCTGGGGGGAAAAAGATCTTTTGTTTAGGGTCTGAAGTCAAGTCCAAATATAACAAGATCCCAATAACTTCCTCCACCCCCTAGGGTTTAAAACCAAATTCCCTCTGCCCAGATGGCTGCTACAGAAAGACAGAACATTCCCCCACTGCTTCCTCTTTTTGTTGGCTGCCCACTGATTATAGCTAATGACTCCCAGCTGTACTGCCTCTGAAGACTAGAGGAAGATGAATCTTTGAAAAATAATTTAATAACAAGACTCCTCCAGGGATGGGTGGGGCTGATGGCAATCCTGTGGAGCCCTCCTTCATTCAGCATTTAGCTGGATGGTGTGCCTTGGATGGAGAGACAGAGAGTTGCAATGGGTATTTTGAAGCCCTCTTGGTGTTCCCTACAAGAATCTGATTGATTCTTTCCTAATCTTGGTTGAAAAAAAACACACCTCCAAATACTTAAAAAGAAAAGAAAAGAAAAGGTCAATGCAATGTACACTTCTTCAGCTCCAATCCAGAGAATCTGAAGAAATATCTTTTAGGGTTATGACTTTATCCAAATCAGATAATGCTTTAGGATCAGTCTCTTTAGAGGATTTTCCGACATGTTTATGTCATACAAATAATTCGATGTCTACAAGATTTTCAATCTTGGCAACCTGAAGTTTCTCTCTTACGTTTGAAATATCAGATTCTTTGAAAGGTTGACTTCAAATACTGTGACCCATCAGAGATAAAAATCCAAGCTCAAAAGGTACCAGTCATGAAAACTATCCCTAACACATTTGTACAGATTAGTAGCTTTTATCTTCTTCCTCCTCCTTTTTCTCCTCTTCTTTTTTATCTTCTCTTTCCTCCTTCTTTTCCTGTTTCTTATTTGTCTTCCTCTTTCAACAACAAAAACAACAATCTGAATTACTGGGTGGCTGGATGGGGGAAGAGAGGATGAAAGAATTTTACCAACCTGAAATTTGATAGTTTTCTCAAAGTCATTTTCCAGAAGTGTTTGATGGAATTTGGGTTCTCTCCTCCTCCATGAAGTCTTCCCCCCAAACTGCAGCAATGCCCACATTGAATATCTCCTGTGCACAGAGCCAGGTGCTGAGGTTAGGTACGTAAACAAATCATTGGTTTCTTCATGTTCTTTCAGAGCGTTGGCTGAAGAAATCACGTTCTTCAGCAATTGATTGTTGTGTTGTCTAGCTCTATAGTGATTTCTTTATGGAATCTTATCTTCCTGGGAGGTAATGTGGCTTAGGGGAAAGAGCATGAACTCTGGAGTCAGAACTGAGTTTGAATTTTGACATGCTTCTTGCTTAAACTTTCTTGGATTAACTTTTTTCCTCTGTAAAATGGAACTTGCAGGCTTGCTGTGAGAGATGACATCATGTGGGATGCTGGCAGGATGTTTTAAAAGCCTTCTTTTAAATACTTTAATTATGGTCTTTATTATTATACTCCCTATTCATTATATATTATACAGTTATATATATTTGTATATGCATACAAGCGTGTATATATAAAATCAGGCAAAGGAAGTTTTCAAAGTGCTTTCAATTGGCTCTAAGGGAAAAGAGGGGAAAATGGATTTCTATTATGTAGTGCTTATAATTTAAATCGTATTTTCTTTCTTTCTTTTGTTTCAGGTGTACAAAGCAAAGCAATAGTTAGACATTTATACCCCTCACAAAGTGATAACTTCCCTCCCCCAAGCTACTACCCCTCTGACATGGTACAATACCATTGACTGTCTTCCTTATGCTATAATCCAAATCCCGTGACTATATACATATACATATACATATACATATACATATACATATACATATACATATACATATACATATACATACACATATATATATATATATATATATATATATATATATATATATATATATATATATAAAATTGACATTCGATATTATTCTACATCAGCTTCAGGTATATAGCGCAGTGGTCAGGCATCTCTGCAGTCTGTGAAGTGATCCCCCTGATAAGTCCAGTGCCCATCTGGTACCTTACATGCCCTCTCGGTGTTTCCTACAAGAATCTGATTGACTCTTTTGATTTGTACAACATTGTTATTTTCATCTTGTTTTAATCTTCAGGATAATTAATGGTAGTTACCATTAAACTTATTTTAAAGAGAGGAAAAAATTAAGTCTTGGAAGGGTTAAATGCCTTCCAAGAATAATATCTTTGGAGGATTTCCCATTGTGGTTATATTGTGTAAATTTAAAAGCTTGTTTTCTGGCATTTCCATTTTGGTTTTGAAGCATTGGATCTTCTGAAAGGTTGTCTTCAAATACTTGTTCCATTCAAGGTTTTGCTCTATTCAAGAATACGATTAAACATGCATAGTACATCCTACGGAAGCGGAGTCAAGGAAGAGGCCTGCTGCTTCTTTATGGTGACTATTAAGCCTTGAGCCCTTAGAGTGCTGAGAAGATTTTCAGCTAGATTCAAGGGCCGGCTCTCCTGGGAATGAGTTCAGTAAGAGCAAAAGATAACTTATCTTGAGAAACTTATTTAAGATTCTGATTTCAATGAAATCTCTCTTTTTTCTAAATATGTATAAAATCCAGAGAAAAATGTCTCATAGTATTATGAATGAATACTGCTTTCATGAGCTTACTAAAAGGGCAGATACAGAGTTTGGCACTTTACAGGAGTAGCTGGCCTCCCTCCCTCCTTTTCTTCCTTCCTTCCCTTCCTTCCTTCCTTCCTTCCTTCCTTCCTTCCTTCCTTCCTTCCTTCCTTCCTTCCTTCCTTCCTTCCTTCCTTCCTTCCTTCCTTCCTTCCTTCCTTCCTTCCTTCCTTCCTTCCTTCCTTCCTTCCTTCTCTCCCTCCCTCCCTCCCTCCCTCCCTCCCTCCCTCCCGCTCTCCCGCTCTTCCTCTTTCTCTCCCTCCCTTTCTCCCTCCTCTCCTCCCTCCTCCTTCCTTCCCTCCTTCCCTTTCTCCTTCTTTTCCTCTCTCCTCCCTTCTTCCCTCCCCTCTTTTTTTTTTTTTATTTGGGAGGGGTTGTGTGCCTCACATACTTACCTGATTATAGAGTGGAGCATATGATCTAGATTAGGCCAGTCAAATTCTTTCAACCAGGAATTTGAATATTGAATGCTGCTGCCAGGGACAAAAAGCAACTGGAGCTGGGTCATGTGATGGCTGGACCTTAGCTGGGCAGTCTGTGGAAGGGCTCCTGCTGCTGACCCCTGGGGCTGCCCATGGTTTTTGCCCTTCCTGAGACCTGATTGTTAACCTCTTCCACAATTTGGTGAGCTATCTCAATATTTTTCCAATATATTAATTGTTTTGCTTAAATTAGTTTATGTTGCTTAAAATGAAAGAAACTTAACTGACTAGACATATATTATCTATCTTAATCTTCACAACAATCCTACATAGTAGGTATTATTTTTCACATTTTACAGAAGAGAAACAGAAGCTTGTAAGGATAAGTAATTTGCTCAAGATCAAACTATTAGGAAGAAGCAGAACTGGTATTCAAATTCAGTTCTTTCTGTCTACAAAAACCAGTATTGTATCTACTATGCTGTAATGGCTTAAAATTGGAAAAAAAAATGAACATTTAAATAAATATTTGCAATGTTTGAGACAATCTACAAAACTTAATAGCTTTACAATATAAAGAGTTCTTAAGAATCAATGAGAAAAAATTTAACATACTAATAGGAACATTGGGTAAAGGACATGAAAACCTGTTTTTTGAAAAATTTACAACACAGTATCATACATTTAGAAAAAAATTAACTCCATCAATAATACAAAGAATGCAAATTAAAACAATGGCATACCATTTTATTGATTGAAATTATAAAACTAAGTGTTGGCAAAAGTTTGGTGAAAACCTTTCTCTAAATATAGGTCTGTGCGCACTTCAGAGAGAAAAATTTGTTCAGATATATTTAGAATTCCAAATTTGCTCAAAACCTTTGATTTAGACATGTAGTCTAAGAATACGATTGGTGATATACTGAAAGATTTATGCACTAGGATATTTAACATACTGTTTTTTATAATAGCAAAAGTAAGAAGCAAAGTAGATGTCTAGTGATCTGGAAATGGGAATAATTGGGGAAAAGCCAATGATATGATATCTCTGTTTATAAAAAGCAGAGATCAAAATATTCACTCACTCAACAATTATTTAGAGCAGGTACAATGTTCAAGGCATCATTCAATGAACAGCACAAAGTCTCTGTTCTCATGAGCTTACATTCTAGTGGGGGAGACAAGCAAACAGATACATACATGATTATGATCAATATTTTGGATCAATAGAAAGCAGAGTCAAGGGAATAGAAAGTGATTCAGATGTGATGACACATGAATCACGATCTGAATGAAGTGCAAGGATAAGCTGTATGAAGATATGGGCTATCTCCATGAACTAGTGCTCTAATACTGGATATAAACCACTGCAAAATTAAGTGGTTTAAGATAAATACAAATAATTTATTCTCTTCACATAATTTTTCCTCTCTGAGGTAGGTAGACAGGGTTTAGCTAATTCAGTCTGGGACTAGCTGGCCTTGGCACAAAGTTGAAAATAATCCCCATGTGAGTCTCATCCTTTTTGACCTAACAGATAAGTTGGGACATGTTCCTCTCTGGTGATGACAGAGGCACAAAAGGGCAAGTCCTACCACACAAGTGTATTGCAAACCATTATTTTGGGTCATGTTTCCTAACATTCCATTGCAAATTCCGCTGACAAGCTCCATGTCAACAGGACAGGGGAGCATAGTCCATCCAGAGTAGGAAATATAGGTGAATGAATATTTGATGAACAATAATCCAAACAATCCCATGAGAGTAGAGCATCCCAGAAAGAAAGAAGAGCATGTGCCAACATACTATGGTGGAAGTAAGTTTGGTCCTACAAGAAGGCTAGTGAGGTTTAAATAGAATAGGTGGGAAAGAGAGTGAGACGAGATGGGGCAGGTGGGCCTAGGTCATTTACAGTCTCTAAGACCAAGGTTAGGTAAAGAATTTAGGTTTATATGAGGGTATTAGAAAGTTGTTGGAGGTTTTCTGCAGGCAAATGACAATCTAATTTACATGTGAGTAACATGACATTTATTTTACATAAAAGGAAATATGTCTATAGAAATGAGGCTGAAAGAATATACACACAGGTATTAACAGTTGTTATCTCTCAGCAGTATGGTTATGTAAAATTTTATATTGCATTATTTGTAATGCTTTGTTGTAGTTTCCAAATTTTGAGAATAACCACAAATTGATTTTTCAAACAGTAAGGAAATTATCTTAAGGTAGAAAAATTATTAAAAAGCAAGATACATCCAGTGGACTAGTTAGCCACTTTCAGCTCCAATTTCCCTGGTCTCTACACGTGGAAGAGCTGGTGAGTTAAAGTAAAAAATCTGATCATGGTTTGGTTATGTCTGTATCTATCACATACATGTAAATATATATTTCAATATTAGCATATCTTTCATTTTATTATAGAGTATTTCATACAGATACAAAAGTATAGACACTAATATAGCAAAAAAATCATGTATTTACCACCCAGTTCATTATATAATAAAATTTTTCCTTATTTGCTTCAGATCTGTCTTTCTCCCTCCCTCCTTTCCAAGTTGACATCTTACAGAAACAGTTGAAATTCCTGTAAAACACTTCATTCAATTTCTCTTCTCCTATATACAGAGATAACAAGTACCCTGAATTTGGAGTTTTAATTCCTGTGAATATTTTATACTTATTCTGTATGTGTATCCATAAACAATTTTTAGTGTTTCTTGGCATGTCTTCTATTTTTATTAAATCATATATATCTATGCTTCTCTAACTTCTCACTCAATATTCATTAATATGCATTCACTAGGGCATTTAAACTCCTATAGAGAATTCAACTGTATAAAGAGATCACGATTTTATCCATTCTCTTGCTGATGGGTCTTTAATTTCTTTCTATTTTTTTCTCAAACAGTGCAGAAATAAACATTCTTGTACATGTTTCCTTGTGAGAGTTTCTCCGCACAATATATACCTAGTTGTGGCATCACTGACTGTCCTTTATAATTGAGATATAATTCATATACCATAATATGCATTTGGGTATTTATCCAACGAAATCTAAAACACCAATTCAAAAAGATATATGCACCCCTATGTTCATTGCAGCATTATTTACAATAGCCGAGATATGGAAGCAACCTAAGTGTCCATTGACAGACAAATGGATAAGAAGAGGTGGTACATATATACAATGGAATAGTACTCAGCCATAAAAGGAATGAAATCTTGCCATTTGCAACAACATGCATGGACCTAGAGATTATTATTCTTTTTTTTTTTTAAATTTAATTAAATTTATTGGGGTGACAATTGTTAGTAAAATTACATAGATTTCAGGTGTACAATTCTGTATTACATCATCTATAAATCCCAATGTGTGTTCATCACCCAGAGTCAGTTCTCCTTCCATCACCATATATTCGATCCCCCTTACCCTCATCTCCCACTCCTCACCCCCCTTACCCTCTGGCAACCACTAAACTATTATCTGTGTCTATGAGTTTCTGTTTCTCATTTGTTTGTCTTGTTCTGTTGTTGCTTTTGGTTTATATACCACAGATCAGTGAAATCACATGGTTCTCTGCTAGAGATTATTATTCTAATTGAAATAAGTCAGACAGAGAAAGACAAATACAATATGATTTCACTTATATATGAATCTAAGTAACAAAATACATGAACAAATAAAACACAAAAACGATATCCTGAGTTCATAGATTGAAAGACTTAAAATTTTAAGATGGAAATACTCCCCAAATCAATATACAGATTAAATATAATACCTATCAAAATCCCAGCTGCCTTTTTTGCGCAAATTGACAGGTTTGTACAGTTCAGTGGTTTTCAGCATATTCACAGAGTGCGCAGCCATCATCACAATCTAATTTCAGATTGTGCCACAAAGAAATCCAGTACCCACTAGCAGTCATTCTTCATTCTCCCCTCCCCACAACCTGTAGCACCTACTAATCTACTTTCTGTCACTATAGATTTACCTATTTGGAAACTTTATAGAAATGGAACAGTACAATATGTGGCCTTTTGTGTTTGGCTTCTTTCACTTAGCACAATGTTTTCAAGGTTCATTCATATTGTAGCATATAGGAGCACTAAATTTCTTTTGTATTGAATAATATTCCATTGTATTGATACACCACATTTTGTTTATCCATTCATCAGTTGATGGGGACTTAGATTCTTTCCACTTTTTGATTATTATGAATAGTGCTGCTATGAACATCCATGTACAAATTTCTGTATATTTTCAATTCTCTTGGCTGTATATGTAGGAGTGGAATTGCTGGGTCATGTGGTAAATCTACGTTTAAATTTTGAGGAGTTGCTGAACTGTTTGCCAAAGCGGCTATAGCATTTCACATTCTCACCAATAGTACATTTCTCCATATTCTCACAAACACTTGCTTTTGTCTGTCTTTTTAATTCTAGCCATCCTAGTGAGCATGAAGTAATATCTCATTGTGGTATTGATTTTGATTTCCCTGATGAGTAATGATGTTAAGCATCTTTTCATCGGCTATTGACCATTTGTTTGTATTCTCTTGAGAAATGTCTATTCAAACCGTTTGACCATTATAAAAGTGGGTTATTTGTCTTTTTGTTGAATTGTGAGCATTTTAATGTATTCTAGATATCAGTCCCTTATCAAATACATTATTTGCAAATATTTTCTCCTATTCAGTGGAAAATATTCACTCTCTTGATACTGTCATATGAAGCACAAATGTTTTTAATTTTGATGGAATCCATCTTATTTATTTTTGTTGCTTTTGCCTGGGTTTTGGTGTCATAGCTAAGAAATCATTGATTAACCTAGAGTCACGAAGACTTATGTCTATGTTTTCTTCTAATAGTTTATAGTTTTAGCTCTTGCATTTACATCTTTGATTCATTCTGAGTTAATTTTGGTGTATGGTATAAGGTAGGGGTCTAACTTCATCCTTTTGCATGTGATATCCAATTGTCCCAGCACTATTAGGTGACAAGACTATTCTTTCTCCATTGAATTATCTTGGCACCCTTGTCAAAAATCAGTTGGTCATAAGTGTATGGGTTTATTTTTGGACTCTCCATTCTATTCCATTGATCTATATAGCCTTAATCCAGTACCATAAACTGTTGATTAATGTAACTTTGCAGTATATTTTAAAATCAGGAAGTGTGAGTCTTCTAACTTTGTGATTATTTTTCAAGATGTTTTTGATTATTTTGAATCTTTTACATTTTCATATGAAGCTTAGGATCTACCTGTCAATTTGTGCAAAAAAAGCAGCTGGGATTTTGATAGGTATTATATTTAATCTTAAGTATTTCCATCTTAAAATTTTAAGTCCTTCAATCTATGAATTCAGGCTATCTTTCCATTTTATAGATCATCCTTAATATCTTTCAGTGGTATTTTATAGTTTTCAGGGTACAATCTTACACTTCTTTTATTCAATTTATTCCTAAGTATTTTATTCTTTTTGTTGCTTTTATAGATAGAATTGTTTTCTTATTTTCATTTTCAGATCATTCATTGCTAGTGTATGGATATAAAATTGATTTTGTATATTGATCTTGTATCCTGCAACCTTGTTAAACTTGTTCTACTAGTTTTTATCTATTTATTTTTTTGTGGTACCTTATGATTTTTTATATACAAGAGTATGTCATTTGCAAATAAATGTAATTTTACTTCTTTCTTTTCAATCTGGGTGCCTTTTGTTTTATTCTCTTGCTTAATTGGCATGGCCAGAATCTCCAGTACAATGTTGAATACAAGTGGTCAGAATGGGCAGCTTTGTCTTGTTCCTGATCTTTCAAGCTTTTAGTCTTTCACCATTAAATATGCTGTTAACTGTTAGTTTTTGTAGATGTCCTTCATTAGATTGAAGGAGTTCTCTTCTACTGGGGATATCTAAAAAATGTATACACATGACTTGCATTCATCTTTTGTTATCAGCATGTATTGAGTATTACAATATTAATACAATTTTTCCCTTTCTTAAAATGTGTGTACCATTTTTTTGGCACCCTCTATATTTAGTAGTAATGTTTCCTCTTTTATTTTTGATTTTAGTAAATTGAATTATCTCTCTTTTTTCTTAGTTTAGCTAATGGTTTCACAATTTTGTTGATCTTTTCAGAAAGAACCAACTTTTGGTTTTGTTGATTTTCTCTATTTTTTTTTTTTTTTAGTTCTGTACTTCCTATATTTCTGTTCTAATGTTTATTATTATTATTATTTCTGCTTGCTTTTGGTTTGGTTTGCTCTTCTTTTTCTGGTTCCTAAGGTATGGACAATAAGGTTATAGATTTGAAATCTTCTTTTCTAATATAGATGTTACAGTTTTAAGTTTCTCTCTCAGTACTACTTTAACTGCATCACATATATTTCAGCATGTTATGTTTTTGTTTTTATTCATCTCAAAATCTTTTTCAAAGTCACTGGTGATTTCTTTTTTGATGCATTGGTTGTTTAAGAGTTTGTTGTTTAATTTCCATATATTTATGAAATTTCCAAATTTTCTTCTATTATTGATTTCTAATTTCACCTCATTGTGGTCAGAGAATATACTTTATATGAGTTAAATCTTTTTAAAAATTTAAGATTTGTTTTGTGGGCTAACACATAGTCTAATGGAGAGTTCCACATACACTTGAGAAAAACCTATATGCTTCTATGTTGGATGGAGTGTTCTATAGATATACAATAGGTTTAGTTGATTTATGGTGTTGCTTAGGTCTTTTATTTCCTTATTTATTTTATCTAATTGTTCTGTCCATTATTAAAAATGGGATATTAGCTTCTCCAACTATTGTAATAATGTCAATTTCTCCCTTTAATTCAATATTACTTCATATATTTTGGGGTCCTATTACAATTGTCATATCTTATTGATAGATTCATTCTCTTGTCATTGTTAAATGTTCTTCTTTGTCTCTAGTAACAATTTTTTGTCCCTAAGTCTATTTTGCCTGATATTAGTATAGCCACTCCATCAGCTCTCTTTTGGCTACTGTTGCCACAATCTTTTTATATCTTTTTACTTCTAATTGATTTATGTCTTTGAACTTAAAATGTGTCTGTTGCAGACAGTGTATAGTTAATAGTTGATTTATATTTTCTGTTTCTATCCATTATGCTCATCTCTGTCTTTTGATGGGAGTATTCAGTCCATTTATATTTAAGGTATAATTGATAAGGTAGGATTTATGTCTGCCATTTGCTATTTGTTTTTATATGTTTTATGCCTTTTTTGTTCATTGCTCCTCCATTACTGCCTGCTTTTGAATTACATAGATATGTTTTAGTGTACCATTTCAGGTCCCATGCTTCCTTTCCTATATATTTTTGAGTTATTTCTTAATGGTTGTGTTGGAGATTACAATTAACACCTTAATTCATAACAATATATATCAGATTAATAAATCTATATTACAAGAATATACAAAATACTTGTTTCTATAGATTCATTCTATCCTTTCTTTTGGTGCTAATATTGTCATACAAATTACAGCCTTCTTCATTCTGTACACATCAATATAAAATTGTAAATATTGCTACATGCAGTTGTCTTTTAAGTTAGATAGAGGAAAAAGCTGCAAACAAAAACACATTTATGTTGCCTTTTAAATTTATGGAGTTACTTTTAGATCTTTATATCTTTATTACTTCATGTGGACTTGAGTTTCTATCTAGGGTCCTTTCTCTTCAGCCTGAATGATTCTAGTGTTTCTCATATGGTAGGTATGCTAGTGACAAATTTGCTCAGTTTTTGTTTATCTGGGAATGTCTTTCCTTCTTAATTTTTGCAGGATAGTTTTACTGGATATAGGTTACTTGGCTGGCAGTCTTTTTTTCTTCACTTTGAGTAAGTCATCCTACCGCCTCTATTTCCACAGTTTCTGATGAGAAATCACTGTTAATATTATGGAGGACCCCTTGTACATGATGAATTGCTTCTCTTGTTACTTTCAGCAAAAAAGTAGCAAGATGTCTGACCATTCTAGATGTGGATATTTTTGAGTTTATCTTACTTGGAGCTCATTGAGGGTCTTAGAAATGTAGATTAATGTTTTCATCAAATTTTGAAAGTTTTTTTGCGGTCATTATTTCAAATATTCCTCTTGGGAAAAAGTCCCCCTCATGGCTACTGTACATGCTTTGAGCTAGACAGCTACAGAGAGGGAAATTTAAGAATGGTTTGGGCTGCGACAGTGGCTAAATTATGGAATGTGAGAGGCAAGCACAAGGGATTCCCCCTCTGAAATCCCCACCCACCCTAGGAGAGCCTGCAGCAGTGGCTGGCAAGGGTCTGCTCCAGATGATAGAAAGTGACATCTGTAATGTCAGGAATTATTTGAAACTCGGAAAAATCACAACCCATTCCAACAGGAATACAGGTTGGGGAACTGAGGCTAAAGAGGTGAGAGAAGATAGACTGCTGGCTCCTTGGACCCTCATTTTCTCCCAAGGACATGCTGCTCAGTGGTTCTCCTTAGGAATCCTTGTGCCAGGTGTTCACTTCCCAGACCCTCAATCTTTCCTCTAAGACCTGAGGTGACCTTGGCAAAATCCTTCTCCTTTCTTCATGGTGGTTTTCTCACCTGTGAATCACAGTGAAGGACACGTGGTTACATACTTAATGCATATTTATTGGGTGGAAAAAAGTTAGCCCTTTCTCTCTCTTCTTTTGTGACTCCCTTTATGTGCATTGGTATGCTTGATGGTGTCCCACAGGTCTTTGAGGTTCTATTAAAAATTTGTTTATTCTTTTTCTTGTCTTTAGGTGGATAATCTCAATTGACCAATCTTCATATTTGCTTATTCTTTTTTCTGCCTGCTCAAAAGTACTGTTTGGCCCTTTTAAAGAAACTTTCATTTTTGTTACTGTACTTTTCAACTTCTGAATCTATTTGGTTCTTTTTGATAATTTCCTTTTTATTGACATTCTTTATTTTATAAGACATTGTTCTCATACTTCCCATTAATCATTTAGGTATTGTTTCATTTAGGCCTTTGGACATACTTAAAATAGCCAAAGATTTAAAATCTTTTGCTAGTTAGTCCACTGTCTGGGCTTCCTAAGGGACAGTTTACACTGGCTACTTTTTTTCTGTATACAGACCGTGTTTTTGTGTCTTTGGCTATCTCATAATTTTTTGTTGTTGTTGTTAAAAACTGGAGATTTAAAATGATATAATGTGGATGTGGCAATTCTAGAAATTAGATAATCTCTTGAGAGTTTGTTGTTTCTAATTGCTTTTATTGCTGTTTGTGTTTATTTAGTAATTTTCTGAAGTAATTCTGTAAGGTCTATATTCTTTGTTGAATGTGGCCATTAAAGCCTCTGTTCTGTTAGCTTAATGGTCAAGTAATGATTGGACAGATATATCTTTAAGTGCCTGGGGCTAATAATTCTCTCAATTTTTGATGAGCGCACCTATGTGCATGTCATGGTACTCCATTAACACTCTGCCAGGCACTTTATAACTCTGCCTTAGCCTTCACTTCCATGTTGCACAGAGCCTCATGGTTAGTCAGAAGTGAGGGCTTTCCTGAACATGCATACTGCTCTATGCATCTGTATGATCTTTTTGATTCTCAGGAATATGTCAGAACTTTCCAAAGTGTCCTGTGGACATCTCATTATGCTAGATTTTCCTTTTAAGCTTTAAGGTTAGCCTTTTATTTGCCTCAGCTGTGATCTACTGCCTTAATCAGCTTCAATGTTCAACAATTGCCTCTGATTGATTTTGATAAACATCACTGGAGAAAAGGCTGTTTGTACTGGAAGAACTCTGAGTCAGTTCAAATAAAGACAGCCTTGTGGGTGAGATTAACCACAAGACAGGTCAAATAAAGACAGTTTTCTGAAGATGAGTCTTTGATGGAGCTCCAATCCCTTCTGCCCACTCCAGTGGCTGCTAGGCTGAATGTTTCCACTGTGATTGCATGTTACTAGCTTTCAAAGTTACCCTGGAGCTGGGGAGGGGGAGACGGGAATAGGGCTGGTAAAAATAATACAAATCTCACTGTTTTTTTTTTTTCTGAGTCATATATTTTTTTCTTTCTTTCATCAACCTCATTGGGATTGCTGAAAACCTTTGGTTAATTTCCAGGGTTCTAAAAAAGTTTATTCTGACAATTTCACGGTGGTTGTCTTGCTTTTTTGGAAAAGAAAAATTCAGAGGTTCTACTCAACTATTGTCACTGACATCACCACTTGGTCCATAACCATTTTACCTGTAAAATCTAAATCAAATATTAACCGATAAGATGAAATCATGGAATTTTTTATGCTATGCCAAAAAAATAATGTTAGCTCTGCTATTCAGAGGAAAACATTTTTCTAACATATAAAATAAATAATAACACTGCTCTTATGTATTTGGAATCCCAGCCTATGATGAAAAATAAAGCCAAGAGTAACAGGCAACTAGTTGACACAATCGGAAAAAGCCCAAGTAAGTTCAATTGAGGAATACCATCATTGAAATAGTGGGTAGAGTAGGCATACCCAGGAAAAGAGAATGAAGTGTATTGAACAAGAAGTCAAGTTAGATGAATGTTAGGTCAAGGAAGCAAAGAGGATATTTTGATTAGAGGGAGTGAATAACAGTGTTGCATGTTTTTGGGTGTTAAATAAAATAAAAATTATGACTGTTAGATTTGATACAATGGCAGTCATTGATAACTTTACACAGTTATTTAGATGGAATTGAGTGGCACATCTGAGATAGAAACCAAATTGGAATGCATGAAGAATGTTAAGATATGAAGATGTAGAACTTTGACTCTTGACAATCTTTGGAGAAGTTTGCCATGAAGTGAGGAGAGGGTAATAATGTTTAGTTAGAATAGGGAAGAAGTACATGGGAGAGTTTGAAAATTTGGAGACACTTGCACATTGTTGAATCTAATAGAAAGGGGCCTATAGGAAAGAAAAGATTAACCATACAAGAGGAACACACTTAATAATACAAGGTCCTTGACCAAACCAGAAAGGATAGAATTTAGAATGTAGGTGGAAGAATTTACCTTAGATAGAGGGATGAAAGATGAGTATGTATGTGTTTTTTTGGGACAACAGAGGGAGTTACTGTCTGATAGTTTCTATTTTCTCAAGAGGTCATCTGATATATGATAGAGGAAGGATTGATGGTGGGGGTGGGGGTGTTGTGGATACTTGAGAAACAAAGTGGAGAATGGGAAGGTTTGGTGATAGGGATGGTAATATTTTTAGGTAGATTTCAAGGGCCAAGAGAAGTTATTAGTATGAATTTATGATGGTTCTGGTCAGCATGGTTGAATTCCTCTGATAATACTTAGCAATTTGTGAGATAGCCACCAAAATGTGGGGATATTTGAATTAGTCTAATGTTGGGATTTTGTTAGCAATTGCAACTAAAAGATAGTGGAGTAAGGATGATCTCATTTATATAGGAATCTAAAAAGGCCAAACTTATAGAAACAGAATAAAATGGTGATTACAAGGGGTTGGGGGTGGGGTAGGGAAAATGGAGAGATGTTGGTTAAAGGATACAAACTTAGTTATAAAATTAATAAGTTCTGGGATCTAATGTACAGCAAGGTGACTATAGTTAACAATACTATATTATATACTGAAAGTTGCTTAAAGACTATATCTTAAATGTTCTCACCACACACACACACACGCACACAAAATGGTAATTATGTGAGGTGATGGAGATGTCAAATAACCCTATTGTGCTAATTATTTTGCAATGTATACATGTATCAAATCATCACATAGTATGCCTCGAACTCACACAATGTTATATGTCAATTGTATCTCAGTAATTGTGGGGGAAAAACATTAGCAGAAAAGTTGTGGAGATTATGAACCACAAACTCTTAGATGAAAAAGGAAGGAAATGAAGCCTGAAAGAATTGGAAAAGGAGAAAGTAGAGGTTTCAGTAGGACTGAGGAATATACCAGGGGTGCCAAAAAATGTATGCAAGTGGACACTTTGGTCAACATTGCTCAAGCAGTAGTTCGCTGTAATCAGAAGTGTCTGGACGCTGATGTTAACCACTTTGAGCATCTCTTGTAATTGCAGAAGTCAAATGTGACTTGTATTCATCTTTTGTTATCCGTATATATTATTACAATTTTAATAGTTTTTTCCTTTCTTAAAATGTTTTTACATTTCTTTGGTTCCCTCGGTATGTTCAGAGCAACTAAGTGTGTAGGCTGGAATGACAGTAGTCTGTTGTCAGAGGGTAGCTTATATTAACGAGTATTTTCAGAGATGGAACAGTTTTGAGTGATGTCAGGTATAGGAGAGAGTAGCCAAAATGGACTGGAAGATAAAGTTTCTAAAGTCATAAAGCTGGTTTGGCTACGGAAATAAAGTTACTCAAGACAATGGCGGAATTTAAGGTAAAGAGAAAAACTGCAAGCCAGTTGCCAAATAATTCAGTTATGTGCAACCCAGACAGTCAAACAAATATTGAAACTTGAGTCTGGAGCCCTGGATTGTACCTTCTCAAACTACACTCAGAACTGTTCTTATCTTGATCTTCCTATGTTTACCACCTTCAGTTACATTATAATTATTTTTAGAATCTCTCCTTTATCTGATTATAAGCTTTAAGTTCAAACTTAGTGTCTTAATTATCATTGCATAACTCAGATTACATTATCTATGTCAAACATGCAATAAATTTCTTATTGATTAAGTGAATAGGAGAAAAAAATAAAGGAAAAGTAGGGACCATTTTGTAGAGTAGCGAGAAACACTTTCGTTTTCCTGAGTGCAGTTTTAGAGATCACAGGTCTTTTTCTCCTCCTCTCTCCAGCTCCAGTGGAATCAGTTAGATGCATTTTTTTTTTTTTTAAATAAGAACAATATCTAGAGACTTTGGTGAAGCTGAGTAAAAGAAACAAGGCTTGCCTGCTATGTTCTTTTGATTACCTGCTTCCTATTTGTCTTTCTACCACCTTTTAGCATTGCAACTCAGAATTTCTTAGTATCAAGTATAAAGTTGTCAAAGAGAATTTATGTTGGTTTAGATTTTAAAAGCCTTATCATGGGTTCACTTTTTCCATCTGAAAGCCAGGAGCTGGGTAAGAGAGGACTAATTAAATAAAGAGAAAAATTAAAGTCATCTGGATCTTTTACAATGCATTCATCTTCTAAAGTTGTCCTTGGAATAATTAAGCTTTTTAATGAATGAAAATTGTTTCCCATATGGTCTGACTTGTCTGCTCCTTAGCATTTTTGCTCATTAACAAAAGTGTTATTAATGCTTTATACTTAAGAAAATCATGAAAATGGAGAATGATTTGATATACACACACAATAAGTTCTCACTTAACGTTGTCATTAAGTTCTGTGACTTCAATCGAAATGACATATAATGAGACCAATTTTATCATAGGCTAATTGATATAAAGAGTTAAGTTCCTCCAGCATCTCATCAATGTTATAACGAAATGATGTTGAACGAAATGATGATATTCGAGGACTTGCTCTGTGTGTGTGTATTTATATATAAATATAATAAAATTTCACATTATACCATTTGTAAATACTAATTTTCTTTTTTAAACCTGGAAACTAGAGACAGCAATGAAGTATGAGGATGGAATAAATTGAATGAGGAAGGGACAACACATTCAATTCTGTGGCCTAAAGATATAACCAGGGCTTGATTTCTCTTTTCTTGGACACATTGTGTTTGTCTTTGGTATATTCTTATACTCCTTTCTGGGATAAAAGAGTAAGTGGGCTTTGACAGCTGTCACCACATTGATCCCTGTGGTTGACCTTTCTGGATAGAGAATGTGTTTTTCTTTCTTGAATACCGTGTTTCCCCAAAAATAAGACCTAATCAAACCATCAGCTCTAATGCGTCTTTTGGAGCAAAAATTAATATAAGACCCGGTATTATATTATATTAATTATATTATATTATACCCATCTTATATTAAAATAAGACCAGGTCAAAAGACACATTAGAGCTGATGGTCCAGCTAGGTCTTATTTTCAGGGAAATATGGTAGCTGTATGTCTTCCTCCTAAAGCTATGCAGGAAGATATTGAAGAGGATGACTTTCAAGTCAGTGTTTAGTTAAGTACATACACATAGTCAGAAGCACCAGTCAACATTTCTCATGCCTTCCTCTATTTATTGGTACTTCTGTCCTCCCTTTTCCCAGCAGTCCATTTTCCCTGTAAACCTTTGGCTGACCCCAAATCCAAAGCTGTGATGCTTCATGAAGGCTTCCCTTCCTCAACATGCTCCATGCTTTGCATTTCATCATTTCCTTCCCTTCAATCTTTCCATTACAATTTCCCTTCCTTTGTGATCAATGAATTAATAAATGTTAATTATCTGCTCTGACTTATCACAATGTTTAGATCTGAAGCTTATAGAACTTATCCTTTAGTTTGAGTCAAAATTTACCTATATAAACAATCACAAAAAAGCAATTAAGGGTGAAATTATATTATGCCAGCCACAGGAATAATTTTCAGAGAAAGAGGAGGTCAGTATGTGCTGGGGTAGAGAAAGCCTAATGGAATCCAAATGCACCAGTATCTGCAGATACAGCATTAATGTTTTATTTCCTTATTGAATAACTTACTGAAATAGTTGGAAACTAATGAAATAAGGTTTATGGCATTGTAGGGAGGTTTCTGATCAGGGTTGTATGCCCCTCAAATCACTTAGCTTCCTACATGGCGTCCTTTTCTCCTATCAGCTAAAGGCTCACAACCCCTAATTTCCTATTCATGGCGGCACTATGCGAAAGCCAAGGCCAAACATGCACAGGCACAGGGCTTTGCTCTCAGTGTCGTCTCTGTAAGGCTGCCTGAAGACAGATGATCCCAATGATGCCATCCTGACTTCCACAGTCTTTGGATGCACAATGTCTGTCATTTGGGAAGGATCTGTCTATAGGCTAACAATTTTCAAATGCTTGAAGTTTATTTAATTTTAATAGCTTTTCAGTGAGATGATGAATCAGACTTTCTGCAAACCATTTTGTAAGAATTAGACCTGATACTTCTGTTCCCTCTGGTAGACCAGTTAGCCAGCCACTCTCTCTCTCTTTTTAAACTAAATTTGATTTTTGAGAGAGTTAATCTCATTCCCTATCACAACATTATTTTTCATAACAGCAGGAAGAAATTTGATAAACTGTTCTAGTTTCTTACATTTGTGAATTTAATTCCCACTTCGTCAAAATGGGCTCCTGTCAGGGGATGAAGCCAGATGCACCACGTTGTTCAAGTCTTAAATGTGTCTCCAGCTTGTTGAAGCAATTGCATTAAAAACTTAATAAATATGGTTGCTGACTTTTCTGCTCCCTCTGTGTTCCTACGGCAGTTATACTATTTACACTTGAGCTTTTGCCACATCTGGTTAGAACTCAATGACTGCCCTCCCCAAGCCCCCTGTTTTAAGTTGCTATCTCCCTCAAGGTTTCTCTTCCATGCATTGAACTTCCATTAATTTCTTTGTTTGAGAAGAGGCAGGGTGGTGTAGCAAGAAGAGTATGGGCATTGGTCCCAGAGACACCCAGGCTTTAATCCTAGCTCTGGCATTTGCTAGCTGAAATATCTTGTATATTTTAACTTTTCCCACATTCAGTTTCATCACACTTACCTTGAAGAGTTGTTAGGATTAAATAAAATAACCCAGGCAACATCATCTGCCACAATGGTTTGCATGTAGCAAATCATTCCGCCCATTTTCCACTTACATTTATGAATTTGGCCATAATCAAGAAATAGCAATTTCTTATTTAAAGAGGGCTTATTCAAAACCTAGTTCTAAATTCCATCTCCACTCTCTATAGGTTGTTATTTAACTCCCATTGTGATTTCTTAGTTATTGTTTTCTATACCATTTTTGTTATTACTTTTTAATTAATCTAAAACTTGATGCTTATATTGTGCTTTTGTGCATTTATGTGCCTTAATGTGCTCTGGTAGTGTAGCATGCACAGCCTGAAATCCATCTTGTTGGCTCATTGTTCTGTATGGGGTATTGCTGACAGGGTCTGCTTATTATGAGCATCACAGTCTTAACTGCAGAGTTCACTTGGTCAAGGAATTCAGTTATAACAGAAGTGGGACTCTTCAACCTGGAACTCTGTGAAGACAACAGAAAATATCTATTGAGTTCCAGGGAAACATGGTACAGTCTTAGTCTGAAATTTTCCACTTCTCTTCTTGGAAATTATACAGAGCAAAAAGTTTAAATGAAAACAAATTCACAAATTCCATTTTCAGTAAAACCAGGAGACCCAGAAATCTCTTAAACTACAAATTCTGTATACATGCTGCCAAAAGCAACTCAGGCTAATAGAAGCAGGCAAGAAGCTGCGTGGTAAATGGTGGTAGGCAATGAGAAGAGTGGTGAGGAGGGCATCAGCTGTGGTGAATTACAGAAAACACAGTAAGTGTTCACTTCCAGTAGGGGCGGACTCATCCTGAATGGCAACTGCAGTGAGTAAGAATGAATTCCAGGTGCCCAACTTGTCTCAGTTTGCCTGGAACTTCCCTAGCTTTAGTACTGAATGTCCCATGCCCTAAGAATCTCCTCAGTCCTGGGCAAACCAGGATGTTGTTCACCCTGGATGAGATGGAATAGGGTGTGGGATTGTGGGGAGATGAGAAAGACCTGGAGGGGGGTTGGCACACAGATGTCAGACTATAGAAAGTAAAGACAAAATGCACCAAGAAAAAGTGGGGCTACTACATTGGAAGGTAAGAGATGTCTCCATTGTGGCAGTGGCTGGTGAAGAAACTAGAGAATCGCATTGGTAGAAACCCTTCTGAACCTTAAAGGCAAAGGGAATTTGGTTGAATGGAGGCATCACTTTAAAAGGAAATAGTCTGTTGTGACAGACAGGAACAGAGGAAGCTGTGAGCTGTAGTGTGGCAGACTGGAAGTCCTCAGTCCTTCTCCCTGCCCCCTAGTAACCTTTGCAAATAGCTGGTCCGGGAAAATTAGACTCATTCAAATATGAGTAACAAAAAAAGGAGTTGGAAGAGCACCTGCCCAGAAATACTATTAAACTGTGGGAAAGGTTTGGAAAATTTTCCTATAAGTGAATGAAATGCACCAGAAAATTATTGCCAAAAAACAGATAAAAATTATTTGATATTCCATGTACTAAAAAACTTAATGGAGTAAAAATAACAGTTACTAATGATGGTATACAAAGCAGAATACAATGACTCAGGACTGGACAACAGGAGATGATGAATAAATTAAAAGAGGAGGTTAAATGGGATTTGGCAGAAATCATGAAGGAAATAAAATAAACAGATAAAATTATTTCAGAAGTAAAGACTAAATTAGATAGAGCACAAGAAGAACAGACATCATTGAAAGCACACTAGGGGACAGAGTAGATTTAAGAAAAGTGAATAAAATGAACAAAAAAGACAGAGATAAAAATAATTAAAGACAAAATTATAGGACTAAAACACAAGCAAACATGCACATATGGAATCTCCCAAGGGGGGAAAAAAATCAAAACAAAAGAACAGAACAAATGTTTAAAAATAGAATTCAAGAAAACTTTTCTAAAAATAAAATAAGGCATGAATCTACCTATTTAAAGGGCTTACTATGCACCAGGGGAAATTGTCTAGAAAAGGCAACATCAAGACATGTCCTAAAGTGATTAGAATAAAGAAAAGATATTCGGAGCCACCAGGTAAAAATATCAAGTCACTTATGGTGGAACAAAGTTGGAAGACATCAGACTTTTCTAAAGATACAAATAAATCTCAGAAGACAACGGGACAATCCTTATAAGATATTTAAGCAATAAAGAATGAGCCAGATGTTTTATATATGGCCAAGATGTCTTTCATGTCTAAGTCTACAGAAAAGCAGTTTTGAATATGCAAGAACCTGGGAAATATTATTCACATAAGTCTGTTTTGAGGAACAATGAGAGGTTGAGCGCCTGTGAACCAGAAAATGGCTGGGGAAACTTTGGTGAAAAGACTGGCAATGAGCATTAAATATAAATTGCAGATTTAAATTCAAAGCTAAAAAGGGGGCAATCCAAGCAGTAGAGAGTCTGAAAGCAGTAGAGAGGTAGGACCAAGAATATATTTGAAGGGTTGAACCTTGATTAGAGATGAGGTACTCCCCTCATGGTACAAAAGAAAAAAGGAAAAGCTGATTAGATGCAGGAAGATGGTTTCTATTTACTTCTGAAATAAGACTGAAGTTCATCCCCTGAAAGGGGCTAAGAGTAGGGTAAGGATCACTAGTGTAAGAGAAAAAAAATATGGAATAGAGTGGGAGATCAAGATTCTAGACAATCATAACAGAAATATGTATAAGAAGAGTTTGATGTTTAAGGAAAACTTGGGATGAATTTGTGAAAGTTAAGTATTTACCATGAATATTTACCCTGAATTTATTTACTCTAAATTGAGTAGTATACAGAAGTTGAATAATTGATACAGAAGTTTAGGACAGACTTTAATATTATTTTACACCTGTGGACATTTTGCTTTGCATGTTTCTTATGCAAATCTATTCACTTAGTTTCCTTTTTCTGCTATATTATATAGGATAAGGAGTATCTTTCCTATTGTGCCCAGTCTGGTACTCCACCCGATTCAAGTGTTCATTCAATAAAGATTTGATAAATTAATAAATGAAACACATCTGTAAGATTCCATTCTGCTTAATAATTATTTTCCAACTCTCATCCTTACTGGTCCACATGAAATGCCTCTTATTTTTAATAATCATTTAGTTTTCACACTCTGAGAAAGTAATATACAAACTTGAAATTCCTGATGAAGTTTAGAATAAAAATTATAATAAAATTTATAAATGCTAAATTGCAAACATTTTTGACTTAGCAGATCAAGGCGTATAGGTGTTTCAATGTCCCTTATCCAGAAAGTCCAGGGACTTTTTCAATAAAATAAAATGCCATATATGGAAGAGTATACGGAACACTGTGTTTATAAGTCTTCCTCTAGTTGGACCAATCAGGAACAACTCAATTGCAGGTGTGAATTTACAAAGGCAACTTGGCCAGTCATTTTGGGATTGTTAAACAATCAAGCACTATAGAACTGGAGGACTATACTAACTGAGGGTGAGAATAAGCAAATATCTGGGAGCTTTAAATGAATTACAGTTTTGAATTGTTTGCTTATTGATATGGCATTTCCAAGTCTTGCTTATCAGTTTCCTACTGACCCAAAGAGAATTTTCCAAAGATATTCTCTCAGTCCAACTGCAATTAAACCAATATACACTTGACACTGTTTTCCCTACAAAATTTGATAAATATATATTTTACTTTATTGTTAATTTACTGTGAAATGTCAATATCGAAATATAGCACACTGTTCATGATTTTGTGTAAAGGAGAAAACATCTGAGGATTAACCAATATCAAAAGTAATTAACCAATGTCAAAAATAATTGGTTGCCAAATTATTACTTACATAAGTGAAAGTAAGGCTAACATGATGAACAGTAAGCAAAACAGGAAAGAATTGAAGAAAGTTTGGATACCCTACATATTGTATAATTTATCTTTTTAAGTGAGGGCAATTTCAGAATGACATTTCAGAATGTCTGTAACAATCGCTATACCTTGGTATGGAATAATTTTGAAGGTAAAGATAAAAGAATAATCTAATTCAAGAGGAGAGAGCCATTTCACCTTGACATATTTTATTCTTCAACAAGTGCCCCAGATCTAATATACACAGCTTTCACCACTGCATGTTTTGGGGAACAAGACTGTAATGTAGTTGAAAGATCACAAACTTTGGAAATAAGCAGACCTGGGCCCTCCCTAATCCTCACTGCAGTATTTATCAACTGTGGGACCAGAATATAACAATACCTTCTTTCTAAGATTGTTATTAAATATTAGCAAAGATATGAGTAAAGTACTTAGCAGAAAGATGGGCACATAGCAAGTACATAATGAATGATAGATATTCTTGTTATTACTATTTCATGGCAAGAAACTTTACTAGGGTTAAACAATCTCAGAGTAACAAAACATCCACAAATCTCCAACAGCCATCTGTTTCAAGCAACATTCATACTGTGAAACGCTAGCTCACTTAAATGATTTGGATTCCCTCTTATAACTCACCATAATGAGATTTGGCCTGCACCAGAGAAAAGCCATTAATGACCTAATTGTCAAATCGAATGGCCTGTTTTCAGTCATGATTTTATTTATTTCCTCTGTGGCATGTGATGCTATTGACTATTCTTATCTTCATTCATTCATTTGAATCCCCCAGCAACACTCCCTCGATTCTTCCCTTGTTTCACACCCGTTAGAAGTTTGAAGGGGACTTCCTGATCTCATCTTCTGTGAAGACTTCCCTTAACGTTTATCAGGCAGAATCGCCACAGTTCAGCAAAAGCTTTATTCAGCATCTCGTATGCACTTGCTCCTCTTCAGATAGGGAGGTCACAAGGATAAATGAGATTGAGATGGTAGAAACTCCCAGTGCTTACTGTATCGAATTCTGTCTTTCCTGAACACTCCGGAGGTTATATTGCTCAGTCCCTCATAGGAGATGGGGCTATGTTACTAGTTATAGCTGTGAGATGTGAATGCAAATCAGGGACTAAAGCATGTAAGAGCCAGTACACTACTTCCTCTCTCTCTTCCTATGTTGCCACGGACCAGAAATGATGTTTTGACCTGACAGTGTCACACAGTGGAGGGAGTGGGCCCATGATTGTCAGATGGAGGAAATTTCTACTGACTTGCATCAGACTTTGTATGATTGAGAAAAAACTTGTAGTAAGCTGCTGAAATCTGAGTTTGCTATTGCATCATATTCTCTCATTTCCAATCTTATTCTATCCAAAACTACTATAGTATGATATTCTTGGAGGAAATGGGTATATACACACACACACACACACACACACACACACACACACACACACACAGATAGTACCAGGAAAATGTGCGAAGTGCTATGATGAAGTAATCACAGGATGCTTTTGGGGCACTGTAAAGGGGAAATGAACTTCTGATTGGGGAGTCTTTAGGGAAGGTGTGACTTCATGGTTCTAATTCATTTTGTCCCATCACTTCTTTTCATTCCTGGGCCCAACTTTAGGAGATGCCTGGGGAGAGAGGGCCACTGTAAGCAGCAGTTTGCCTAGATTATTGTGAGTAAGAAACTAAAAACCAAGCATTTGCTTTTTCCCAGTTCAGGTTCTTGACAGCTGGGGTTTTCTTTCAAGCTGTGATGCCTGAAAAGACCAGATGAGACATTGAGGCTATGAATCTTCATGACTTTTTACTTAGCACAACTCAGACGAAAGTCAATCAGAGAAGCTAGCTATATTTGAGAGATCTGAATATACAATCTTAAATTAACTATTTTATTTCTTATTATTCTTTTTATTTCTATAATCTTTGTCTACGTTCCAAACACCTCATAGATTTCTCTTCAGATCTTCATGTAAGGTGGAGCTAATTGGAAAATGTGCTGTCTCTAGTTACTCTGTATTCATTTACATTTGATATTTTTGTCATTACAGGCACACCTCATTTTATTGCACTTCACCTTATTGCACTTTGTAGATATTGTATTTTTTTTACAAATTGGTTTGTGGCAACCCTGTGTCGAGCAAGTATATTGGTGACATTTTTCCAACAGTGTTTGCTCACTTCATGTCTCTGTGTCACATTTTGGTAATTTTTACAATAGTTCAGACTTTTTCATTATTATTATGTATTTTATGGTGATTTGTGATCAGTGATCTTTGATGTCACTATTGTAATTGTTCGGGGGCACCGAGAACTACTCATATAAGATGGTAGGCTTCATTGATAAATGTTGTGTGTGTTGTGACTACTCCACCAACTGGCCTTTCTCTCATCTCTCTCCCTCCCTTGGGCCTCCCTACTTCCTGAGACACAACAATATTGAAATTAGATCAATTAATAACCCTATAGTGGCTTGTAAGTGTTCAAATGAAAGGAAGAGTTGCATGTCTTTCACGTAAATTAAAAGCTAGGAATGATTAAGGTACTGAGGAAGGCATATCAAAAACCAAGATAGGCTGAAAGCTTAGTCTCTTGCACCAAACAACTAGCCAAGCTGAAAGTGTAAAGGAAAAGTTCTTGAAGGAAATTAATAGTGCTACTCCAGTGAACACATGGATAAGAAAGTGAAACAGCTTTATTGCTGATATGGAGGAAGTTTTAGTGGTCTGGATAGAAGATCAAACCAGCCACAACATTCCCTCAAGCCAAAACTTAATCCAGATCTAGGCCCTAACTCTTTTTAATTATACAAAAGCTGAAAGAGGTGAGAGGCTGCAGAAGAAAAGTTTGAAGCTAGCAGAATTTGGTTCGCGAGGTTTAAGGAAAGATACCCTCTCTACAACATAAAAGTCAAGGTAAAGCAGCAAGTGCTGATGTATATAGAAGCTGCAGCAAGTTATCTAGAAGATCTAGCTAAGATGATTAATGAAAGTGGCTACACTAAACAACATTTTTCAGTGCAGATGCTATAGCCTTACGTTGGAACATGATACCATCTAGGACTTTCGTAACTAGAGCAGGAGCAGAGAAGTCAGTGCCTGACTTCAAAGCTTCAAAGAACAGGCTGCCTCTCTTTTTAGGGGCTAATGCAGCTGGCAACTTTAAATTGAAGCCAGTGCTCATTTACCATTCTGAAAATCCTAGGGCCCTTAAAAATTATGCTAAATGTATTCTGCTTGTGCTCTATAAATGGAACAACAAAGCCCGGATAACAGCACATCTGTTTACAATATAGTTTACTGGATATTTTAAGACCACTGTTGAGACCTACTGCTTAGAAAAAAGACTTCTTTCCAAATATTACTGCTCGTGACAATGCATCTGGTCACCCAAGAGCTCTGATGGAGATATATAAGAGATTAATGTTGTTTTCATGACTGCTAACACAACATCCATTCTGCAGCCCATGGATCAAGAAGTAATTATGAGTTTCAAGTCTTATTATTTAAGAAATACATTTTGTAAGGCTATAGCTGCCATAAATATTGATTCCTTTGATCAATCTGGGCAAAGTAAAGTGAAAACCTTTTGGAAAGGATTCACCATTCTAGATGTCATTAAGAAATTCATGATTCATGGGAAAATGTCAAAATATCAACATTAACAGGTGTTTGAAAGAAGTTGATTCCAACTCTCATGGATGACTTTAAGGGGTTTAAGACTTCAGTGGAGAAATTAACTGCAGATAAGGTGGAAATAGCAAAATAATTAGAATTAGAAGTGGAGTCTGAAGATATGGCTGAATTGCTGCAATATCATGATTAGGGTTTCCAGGTGGGAATTCCCGCTGTTCTCCAGAAGTTTTTTCACTTTCCTGTTCCCGAATCCCGAGATATAAACTGTTTTCTGTTCTCCATGATAAATCGTTTCCACAAAGTGACGGCCAATACTACCAACCACCTGGATTCAAGGATCCGATTTTCCCAATTTCCCAACCAAATTTTCTCGGGATTCAGCAACAGAAAAGTGAAAAAAATTCCTGAGAATGAGCGGGAATTCCCACCTGGAAACCCTAATCATGATAAAACTTGAATAAATGCAAATTGCTTCTTATGGATGAGCAAAGAAAGTGGTTTCTTGAGATGGAATATAGTCCTGGTGAAGAGGCTGTGAAAATCGTTGAAATGACAACAAAGGATTGAGAAGAGTACTTAGTAAACTTAGTTTATAAAGCAGTGACAGGGTTTGAGAAGATTAACTCCAATTTTGAAAGAAGTTCTACTGTGGGTAAAATGCTATCAAACAGCATTGCATACTACAGAGAAATCATTTCTGAAAGGAAGAGTCAACTGATGTGGCAAACTTCTTTGTCTTATCTTAAGAAATTTCCACAGTCATTCAACCTTCAGCAACCATCACCCTGATCAGTCAGCAGCCATTAACATCGAAGCAAGACCCTCCACGAACAAAAAGATTATGACTCACTGAAGGCTCAGCAATTTTTTAGCAATAAAGTATTTTTAATTAAGGTGCATACATTGTTGTTTTAGATATAATGCCATTGTACTTAATAAACTACAGTATAGCATAGACATAAATTTATATGCACTGAGAAACCAAAAAAATTAACATGACTCACTTTATTGTGATATTTGCTTTATGTCGGTGGTCTGGAACTGAACCTGCAATATCTCTGATGTCTGCCTATACAATGCCATTACTATAAGGTTTGCATCTTATTGACAGGGAAAATGTTAGTTTAGTCCTAACCTCATTTTTTACCTCTACATGGCCAGAGTCCTTCTGGTATTTTGTTAATTTCACTCTTTAAAGTTAAACACATGTTAGCCATTCTACAGTCAGGATTTTTTAGTTTGTTTCATTGCCTTTCTCTCTGCTCAAGGTGTGGCTGTCCTATAATTTCTCCTGAATTTATTAATTGAATGCTTTGGTGCTTTCTCCTCTTCCTACATCCTGGATATCCAGTATTTCTCCTCTGGGCAACACTTTCCACTAAGCAGCTGGTTATATGGGTAAGGGGACACTTGAGATGAGTATGGAAGATCTAGTGTTATTTATCTAGGTGAACAAGTTAAAATATAATTCCATACAGAGCATGAAATACCATTGGGGGTGGTTTAAAGGAACTATAAATAATTTGGTTCTGAGGAAGCATAAATGAAGACAGAAGGAGCTTGGTCCTGGGTGTTGGGACTAGTCTTATTAGGTGTTGGTTAAGTTACAACTTAGACTTGGATCCTAATAGTTTTTAAGAGTTGGTGTATGATGTTTATGTCCAAAACAAACAAAGATTCCACGAACTGGACCATCAATAAGTCAAAGTCTGTTACAAGAAGGTCTAGATTCACCAGAAAGATCAACTGTAAATATCAAACTCAAAAGGCCATAGGGGGATCCAAGTCAAAGTCACAGAAGCAAAAAAATAGAGCCAGGAGAAGATGACACTGGAACAAAGCCAGGTATAGATCAACTCAGGGGTATGGTTAGGGTCCAGAGTGAGAGCTCTAAAAGCTAGGGTGTATTTGTGGTTTGTCTTCATGAACTGGTGTGTTCCAAAAGGATCAGGTTATATCACAGGCCTAGGGCAGGTTAGACACGTAGGAGAGAAGATTTCAAAGAGAGCTATAGATCACATCATGGAGAACTCTTCACTAAGGGATTATAACTTATTTAATAGGCCATACAGAGTAAATTAAGGATCTTAAACAGGAATGATAAATGGTGAGAATGGCATGCATGGGAACCTCTAAGCAGCAGTGCGGAGGTTGGGCTGGTGGAGAATGAGACAGGAGGCAGGAGGATCCTTGGTTAAGGGACTATTGTGGTTGTTCAGGTGAGAGAAGAGGGGGCTGACTAGGGCAGTAAGATAGTGAGCACTGGGCATTTACTTGAGGGTGGGCAAATTTAGAAGGTAGATTCTATAGCATCTTTGTCTTGCTGTATGTATGACGTGAGGGAAAAGGAGAAGTCAAAGTCGACTTGCTGATTTGTAGGTGGACGCTGGTGTCAGCAGCAGAGGTAGGGAGGTCCAAAGGAGAAGAAGGTTTCATGAGCAAGATGTTGATTTAGTTTTAGATACAATGCTTTTGTGGTTCTCACAGGCTATCTAGGTGCAGAGATTAGCAATCCATTGAAACTACAAACCAAAAACTGCAGGAAGGGAGAACATAGAGAGAGTTTGGAAATTCTATCAGAGAAGGCAGACTGTCACCCTGAGAGAGGATAGTGAAAAATGGGCTGAAGATAAATCCTCTGAGTTCAGATTAAAGACATGAAAGCAAACACCTGAGGAAGGAGAGAATGGATGGATTTGTTTGAATAGGAGAGGAGACACCTGCCTCCACTGAGTGTGGACAGGTCCAGATGGAACTAGAAAGAGTTAAATAGGTATTGGGTCAAAACGTTGAGGGAATTCACCTTCACATTTCATTGGTGAGGTAAGAGACATTGTTTTTCGTTATGCATTAGAGCAGGGTCAGCAAACTATTTTTCTGAATTACCAGGCAGCCAATAGCTTAGACTTTGCGGGCAAGGTTGTCTTGGTTATTCTAGTGGGAAAGCAGCCATAAACATTACCTTAAGTTAATTATGTGTTCCAACAAAACTTTATAAGAGGAGTAGTGGGCTGAATGTAGTCTGTAAGCCATAGCTTGCCAACCCCTATAGTAGAGGGTTGAGGCTTGGGCTCCAGCTTGAATGCTGGAAGTTTGGAATAGTCTTTGTGGGAAATGGGAAAGAGGGAGTATTGATCGGTGACAAGGAAGAGCATACAGGTGGAACTGAGGGTCCAGCTGACATTAGAAAAAACGTGTTGGTGGTGGCCCCATTTGCATTGTTTTCTGAGTTGCTTCCTTCTCTGTGATCCCAGAGCATTGCCTTTATTTCTGGCTAATCATAGGTGTTGCTCCCCCTAGACTGTGGACATTTTGAGGGCAAGATCCTTATGTATTTTTTTTAATAGCCTATTTTCCTCAGTTTCCAGTTAACAACCATACCCTTAGCTGTAGGTGTTTGGCCGTCACCTCACTATGACACAGTGGAAGCTCTTTCCTGGACCTGAGCCCTGGTTGCCAGGCCTGTCTCACTTCATGTTGAATCCACCCAGGCCTGTCCCCTCTTTTGAGGACTGGTGACTAATGCGGTAACTGTAGCTGGTCAGAGAAGCTGAAGTCATGCAGCAATTATGGTTCCACACACACGCATCCACTGTTTTATCTATTCCCTGCCCCCCCATCTTCCTGTCTTTGGAACAAAAAAATTCTCTTACTTCACATGGCCAACACAGCTGCCCAACTGGCTGCAGACACAGAAGTGAATGAAGTCAGTGAAGGGATGAGTCACCACAAAACAGTGTCATTTACACTTGCCTCCATCCCCACCCCCACCTCCTCCTGATGGGGATTTACTGGTTGGGAGGGAGCCCTTTGCCACATCTCTAAGGGCAATGAGCCTTTTGGGGGCAGAAGTAACTCACTTGGCAGTTGGGTTGTTCACTCCTGCTCCACCTAGTTGAGTAATATCTTTTGGATTTAATGAGGAGATGGTAGGGTTTAAAGGGCATAGACAATTGGCTGAGTGGCTTAGTAGTGTTTAAATCTAGAAAAAGGACACACAACACACAATTCAAAACAATGCATACAATTTAGTTATAGCCTAACTGTGTCTCCTGAGTCACAACACAAAGTGAACCTATAATCAGGAAATCTCAGAGGAAACCGTGGTAATCTTATTCCCTGCTGCTGTTGTCCATATTAATTCATGAACCATCATGAAAATGAGCATCTTTGCAGGGCAAATGGTTCTGCCTGATCATCTAAATTGAGACTGTTACATTTTATCACGATCAGTTTTATTTGGATCAATGTTGGCATGGACTTAAGATCTGTGATCACTAACAATAATATCAATGATATTAATAAACAATTTATTTTTCTCACTGTGATCTCTGCCTTCCTGTTATGAATTTTTCCTATCTTAAGGGTGGTGCTGTTCAGAATAACAGATCATTAGACTGGATGAAATTTCTGTTAGTTCTGCCATTGAGTGTGTTTCCTGCTTTTTGTGCCCTCAGCCAGCCTTCTGTAACCATCACGCTTGCATCTCCATCTTTCAAAGTTCTTTCCTCCTCTTTGTAACGGGTCTCCCAGGGCACTGCGCTTGGATTCTCAGACTGAGGCGGAGAGAGGTAGAGCAGCTGCTGGTCTACCCTGCTGCCAAGGCTTGGCACCAGGTTCCTGGGGAAGCAATAGGCACCTGGTTCACACAGGACCAGCACAGCTGGTCCAGCTTTTGACTGGCAGAGCGTGGCTTCCTTCGTCACCAAAGTGACTGGCCCTGTGATCTCGCTACAGCCTGCTGAAACCGAGAGGGACATAGTGAAAGCGGTACACCTCAGTAGAGCAGGTGCAAGTCACATTTCACTAATGAACAATGGGCACTTTGCACACAGGGAGGCTTTGATCTGAGAGTTTAAAAGCCCTTCTGTTGGACAGGATGTTGGCTGAGGCAGGCAGCAGTAAGAAGCATCAGGAAGGATCATTTATCCCAGAAAATCAGTACAAGAGCAATCATCAAATAATACTTGCAGAGTCAAAAACTCCCATTCTCAGAGACCTCCTTGGGAGAAAGCAATGTGTTTGTGGAAGTCTTTTAGTTGATTCTGTATTTGGACCATCCCCAAAATGAGTGAAACATTGCTTCTACATTAAACTTAAATCTGTAGTCTATCCATCAGTTTCACTTCTGCCTTATGGGTTTATAGAGAACAATTCTACCGGAGAAAGAGTGTGTCCAAATGAGAGCCTTCCATATATTTGAAGATCCCTCTCATGTCTTCCAGGAAATGTTAACAGGGCATCTTTTAGTAAGTTAAAAAAAAAAAAAAAGTAGATTTATAAATACATATGGTAAGATGGCTGTCTTCATGTACTAAATGGTGCATTCCCCTGCACAGTGACTTGAATACCATGCTGAAGATCTCTTGTCTCTTCCCCTAAAAAATCAGCAGATTTGTAGGTTTTTATGATGGAAAAGACCTTAGAGATCTCCTTTTCTAAGCCCTCATTTCACAGACTGGGAAGCAGGCTGACAGAAGTGAAGTCACACAGTAGTTCAGAACTGAGATGAGAAGCCACACAATCCTGGGGCTTGTGCCTGTGTCCCGTTGCCCTGATAATGTCCGTGATCAAGTACAGGAGTGATTGTGATTTGGTGCCAGGCAAGGAGCAAATTATCCACCCCCCTCTTTAGGGACACAGGGCTTCCATCATCATCTCACCTTCCTTTCCCTATAACCTGCTGTTAGAGGATGACCTGATCTGAGACTATGTGTGAATTTCAGCCAATGGATTTCTATTCTTATGAGTATTATTTCCTTTCACTTTTCATTGAGGAGTATAGAGTGTTGGGCAAGGGATTTGAGGCTTCATAAAGCAGATGAGAGAGGGGCACTTAGGGAGGGGGTAAAGAGGGAATGTCCATATAAGGGAAAGTCTCCTTGGGGCAAGGACTGGGGACTGTCTGTAAGGACCTGTTTGGTACAGCCAGTGCCAGACAAACAGACATATTCTTTTCATGTGAACACTATAGGAATGGCTGATGAGTCAGGAGATAAAACTCAAAGAAGAAAACCAGCACAAGTGAATTATTGCTCAAAAGCTGGATATGCCAGGAGGCAGGTGGGTTTACAGCAGTGAAAATATAACCCCTGTCCATAGATCCATAACAGGGCAACATGGCTGTAGAGCAGACGCTGCACCTGAGCTCAGTGACTGTCATGCCTGAGGCAGAGGAGATGCCTGCCTGGGGGTGTGCATTTGACAGAGGGTTATGAAGTATTGAAGTATGCAAAGAGACAGGTAGGAGCACAGAGTAGGAAAGGATATATGAAAATCCGCAGGGGAAAGGTAGAGAGACATGGGTTCAAAGCCTAACATGGAAAGGCTTTGAGCCATTATTTTAGCAAAAGTACTTTGTACCTGGGAAGGTGTCTGTATGGCCATTCTTAGTTAGGCTCCGAACAAGTGGGGAATGGAATGTTTCAGAGACACCAACATCACTGTTTTCAAATCCTTGCTGTTGCTCTTGGATTGGAAGCTTGTTTAGGAGGATACTTGACAGCAGATTAACTGATTCTAGTGGTTACCCTCCTAGAGGAGATCCTCCCCTTTCCCCCCCAGTATGCTTCCTCTCCTTGTCAGGACTGGCTTAGGACCCAAACAAAGTCAAACCTGGGGAAATCAGACCTCTGTGAATTCAGAGGAACCAGGCTAAGAAAGGCAGGGCCCGATATTGTAAGTATCCATAACACTTCACACTTTCCTTTTCCCCCCTTCACCTTATTAGGCCATATCTCTCCCATGTACCATACTCCTCTGGACCTAGCAGTTTTTTAAAGGAACTAATCGATTGATTTTGCAGGAACACTGTAGCAAACTAGATTATAATATCATTATCAGACAGTAATTATTTGGCATAGAAGTCAAAACAAGCAAGATACGTGAATTTACCCTATGGAATATGAAAGTTAGGTATCAGGTGTGTGTGAGTGTGTGTGTGTGTGTGTGTGTGTGTGTGTGTGTGTGTGTGTGTGAGAGAGAGAGACAGAGAGAGAGAGAGAGAGAGAGAGAGAGAGAGAGATAATTAATCAACATGAAAAACCTATCCCTTCAGAAGAATTGGAAATGTAAGCCCGAGGATATTATGGATCCCTCTATGTATATCACTTCAAGTTCTGGCAATTCTCTTTACCACAATCAGAAAATTACTGCCGTCCAGTGGCCTGCCATCTGTATAGTATTCGACATTGCTAAGGGCTTTCATTGCTGTTTACTTTTATTTTTGATTTGAACTCTGCTCTTCACTCTAAATCTTCCTGGTAGATTTGGGCCCTTTAAATCTGAAATGTCTTTGCTTTGCTACCTATTGGTGGGCTACAAGCATTGCTATCCTAGACTCTAAATTGATAAATGCCTATTCTTTTTCTTATGGTTTTCAAAGAGAGGTTGGAAGGAATGTGAGTCGGTGTTTAAATCTGCCCACACATTTCACCGTGCTTCCTCTTAAAATTTCCATTTCAGACTTCATCTACCATTTAACAATTACTTTGTCTATGTCTCTTTCTTTCTTTTTGGTTTCTTTCATCATTCTTTTATTTATTTTTACATTGCTATGGTTGGAAAGTTTTCACTGGGATTTCAACCTTTATTCTTATTTTGCAATTAGTATTTTTTATTGTTTTGCAATTTGTATTTTTACTTTTGTTGCAATCCCAAATTGCATAAATGCCTCTTCCTGCCTTTAGGATATAGGTTTGTAACCATTTAGATTTGCTTATTTACTCATTTCTTTGTCATTTTCATCAGAGAATCCATGGATTCGAATGGGTGTGTAGATAGTAGTCCCCTAAAACCTTTCTCATCCATTTAAAAAATTGTATGTAAATTATTTATTTTGATTATTTAAATGATATGATTTCTTAACCAAGTTGAGAAAACACCAAATATATAATGGATGAAAAAAGAGATCAATAATAATCCCAACTTCACAGCCAGCTACTATTAATGTTTTCAGATATAGTAGAAGACCTCTTATCTGACATATTCAGAATGGGTGAGTTAATTGAAACAATTGGTAAAAGCAAAACGTCATAAAAGTAAAATGTCTGTGCCTAAATTTTATGTTAACTTACAACTTACACTGTACATTAAATCAGTGACAATTTTTATGTACAGGGTATAGAACACTATGTATAATGATGATAACAACAGCGAGATTTTGCCTGAAAAATTAAGTACCAAAACAGTGCTTTTCAAACTTTGGACTTTATAATCAATCCACTGTATTCTTTAGGGCTTGAGATTCAGTTTAGCTAGACCTCAGGTGATTCTCAATGATGATTGATTGTACTTTAGTTGTAATTTTGATGTAATTGTGAGAAAAGGCAAGCACAGTGTTTACCTAGTTTGCCATCTTGACCAGATCTCCTCTCATCCATTTTTGACTTGCTGCTCAGTTTCTCAGTTGTCCTTCCTTCAGCATGGTTCTGCTTGACTCAGGATTTCTCTGCCAAAGAGGCTGGGAACAATTAGAGAAGAACCTTGAAATCTGTCACATGGTGACAACAAAATTCCCGGAAGAACATATTTCAATTTTGTGGTGAAATTAAATGGGCCACTGGTACAGGGAGGCAGAGCAGAACAAGGCCTCTTTTGCCCACCCACTGAGCTGTAGTCTCATTTTGTGCACAAAATTGTTCTCTGCTTTGTGGGCATTGGGAGACTTGCTCAGAAACCCTGAAACATTTATTGTTTATGTCTTTCCTCTGTTAATCAAATTGTGGTCTGCATTCAAGCTCCAATTAACTTGAAGTCCTTTCAAAGATTGTCTCCTGTCTCCCTAGTATCTAGCACAGCACAGAGTCCGGAACATAACTGGCTGTTTGTATGTATTTGTCGAACCAACAGGTAAATATGTCCTTTCCCCAGTGTTATATTTGGTAGGCATTCAATAACTTTATTAGCAGTTACTAATAGCATATATAATAATCATAGGCTCCACACTTTTTTGGTCCATGTGAAACCTCTCCATTTTTTCTCAATTACATCAAATTCTTGATTTTGTCTTTTGTAAGCAAATATAAAACAACAACAACTGGGATTGTTCAGTTTTTCTGAGCAGAGCTTAGGAGAACTGGATTATATGGAGAGAGAACACACTGAGTAAGTATTTACTAACAAACCTTGCTAGGATGAGTATTAGCTCTGAGGTTGTGAAGGAGGCAGATGGGTAATCATAAATTTATTTTATCTGTGCAGATAATCAGCTTATCTTGAAACTTTCTTTTATGTGGTTCTCTACATTGATCAGCAAACAAAGCAGCTCACTGCTAGATCTCTATTTAACTTCATTCTGTGTAGATACAGAGAAGATAGTGATATCTTTCCTATCTTGATGGCAGATAATTCAATTTAGCCCATGATGGCAGATAATTCATGTTATCCTTGGTAATATATGATTATTTGAATATAAAATTTTAATAAGGTGAATACTTTTAACTGATGTTCCCAATAATTATTTGCTTAAAGCTAGAAGGGGTAAAATTCAGTGCTTTTGAGTAATTCTGTTAAAAAGTTAATATCCTTGTGTATAAAATGGTGGCATGGCCGCCCTTCTTACCTTTTAGTATACATGACTCTCCTCACTTTCTTTCTAACCCTTCCACAGTCAAGAGCTACTTTGAGCAAAATGTGAAACATGGAGTCTTGGATCACTTGAAAATTAAATTGCAAATTATATCAATAGGAATATCTGCAGCATATTGGGTTGTGAGAATAAGAGAGAAATAATGAACAAGTACTTGAGTACTGGAATATAGTAGGTGTTCAATAGCTGTGAGCTTTACAAATGAGTGTGGATGCTGAACACAAAAATACAAAACCAAAGCAACAGTGTAGAAGCATATATGTGGGCCACATTTGAGTGCCTCCATGGCACTAAGGAATAAAGGTGACGAAATGCCATGTGTAGGAAGTAATCTTAAATTGATTCAGTCTGTTATTCTGAAATGCAGAGAGAACCTTCCAGAACACAGCAGAGCTAACTGGACTTGATATGATACTGTGTATCCCCGAAAATAAGACCTAGCCAGACAATCAGCTCTAATGTGTCATTTGGAGCAAAAATTAATATAAGACCTAGTATTATATTGTATTGTATTATATTATATTATATTATATTATATTATATTATATTATATTATATTATATTATACTATATTATATAAGACCCAGTCTTATATTATAGTAAAATAACACAGGGTCTCATATTAATTTTTGCTCCAAAAGACACATTAGAGCTGATTGTCTGGCCAGGTCTTATTTTCGGGGAAACATGCTATGTTAGTACTGGTCATGGTTGGAGGTGTTCAAATGACACAGCAGCCTCAGAATCTTGTTCATGTTTTTTGGCCAAGCTTTCATTTTTCTTTGTATTAAATGTCTTCTACCCTGATGTTTGGGAAAGTAGTATTTTTCAAGAAAAAGAGCATTGGAATGAAAGAATTAACCAAGAATCCCCTTAACTTTCCAGTTGTCTCATTGTGCTCACACATTGCATCTAGGCTTTTTTTTTTTCCTCTTGAGATTAAGTCATTTAAAAATTAAGTGAAAAACAAACTTTTATTTTTTTCTGAGAAAGAAGTGAATCCCTCCTTCCAATGTTGTGGTTCCTTGATCAGTGGAAGATGATCTCATCATTCTGCCAACCACTGGGTGTGTTCACTCAAAATTAACCTACGCCATTAATAAATAACAAGCATCCTCCTTATAATTGCAGAGGACTTGGGTCTTGACCTTGTGCCCCAAGGACCAATAAGTTGCACTCATTTAGAGATAGTTCTGGAGTCACAAATTCTCCATTTAAAATGCCCACATCCAATTCTTTAGAGTTCAGCTTGGTATGATTAGCTGAGTGTTCCTGCTACATCTCAAGAGACAGAGACAGGCTCTTAAGCAGCATTTGTCCTAATTGCTTTGTTTGTATTAACATCCTCAGAACTTTAATTTAACTTATTTGGAAGGGTACCTTTTTGTTGTTGTTGTTGTTCTTTCTCTAACTACCCCCGAATGATTTGAACTTCTGTTGCATGTTGGATCCTTTCTGGACCTGACTTTTCACTACGACTTTGCTCTCTGGAGTTTTCAGCTGTGGCTACAAAACACCGTAAAAATGGATTGAAAAAATTTAGCCTGACTCTAAAATTATTTTTCCATTCTCACGTCCCAGTACTTACTTTCAAGTTGACTATTTTCCCAGTCTATGCCCTGAGCACTCTCCTCCCTGTGCCTTCCCTCACGGAATTAACTCTTCCTAGAAGGTCTTCTCCCAGCCCCGCCTGTTTAAATCTCCAACCATTCTTCAATGATTAGCTACTAGTAGTTCACCCTTATGAACTCCTTCTGGGTTCTTGTAGCTGGAGACACACTCTCCCTTTTCTGCACTCCCACGCCCATTGCCACATTCTGCAGTAGACCGCCTTTATTGTGCCTTGGTGTTTATTGCTTGTTTTTTCTAGGCTGTACCCATTTTAAAAGGTGGGACTTTGCTTCCTTGATGGTTTCCAACCAAAGAGCCCCCTTAAAGAAGTTGCTCAAAAACGTTTATCGACTGAAGACACAAATATACCTTGGAATAAGATGATCTGCTTATTAGACTACTTTTTCCCCCCTACTTTTAAAGTGGATTTTGAAATTATGTAGATATGGCCAACTGTATAACGCTAAATAATTTCCCCTTCTTCTCGAGACATATAAACCATCAAAATCACAAGTATAAAGAAGCACAAGTGTGTTTGTAGGTGCATGTCTGTGTTTTTGGGAAAACATAAGTTGAAGTTTTGGCAAACTGATTAGAAAATAAACTTGTAGTGTGTGTGCCCTATTATTTTATGCAAAATCTATTGTGTCCTGGGAAAGGTTGTCTTCGTGTTGTATGAAACCTGAGACGCATATCACCCCTCTAAGTTTGGCTTTAATTCAAATTTCCTAGAGTTACAGCTGTGCCCCTTAGCTGCTAACTCACCACCACTGTTCACTCTTGTTAAATTTTCTGGCACCCGCACATATACTGTGACTTTCTTTTTGTCTCCAAAGAATACATAGTCACATTAGAGAAGAACTCTGTCCAGCTTCTTTCCCCTCAGTGCGCACTGATTTCAAAGTTTGTTTTTTATAGCTGAAGGACCCACAGAGTTCAATTTAATTGCTGTTTCATAAACTTTCAGTGGCATTCTGCTTTCCTCTTTGGGAAATAAGGGATCTTTATGGCACAAACTCTTCCAGTTGCTTAATAAAACTTTAGTAGTAAATTTAGATATAAAGAAACAAATTCTATTCAGAAAATCTACCCGCTGCACATAATAGGGTTATTTATAACAAGAAGATCTTGAGGAATAAAGCGCAGATCCTGCCTTCAAAGAACTCAAGATATCAACAGATATTAAAAAATTAAAACACAGTACAGTGTCAAAAGGAATGCAATATAAATATTAGAAAGAAAATATAAAGTGAAGCCTTCAGTAGTCTGACAAGAATATTGTCACAATTCATGAGAGAATGTGTTTTAAAAACTTGAGGATACCTTGCATTGCTGTTGAATGGGGATATTAATGGTAATTTCATCATCAGTTTATTGTGTGGAATAAATGAGTTAATAGACATAAACCATTTAGAATACTGGCTGGCACATGCTAAGCAGTCAATATGTGCAATTATTTTCAATGATAATTTCTCATCTCTATGAGTTATTTACAAATAGTTGCTATCTTGCCACCATTTCCCCAATAGAGAGAGGACCTGGTAATAGTCCTTCCAAGTACATAAATATGTTACAATGAAGGATTAGGCCACCTAGAGCTATAGAGCTATCACAATTAAGAAAAGAAAAAAATTTAAGGCTCTTATATGTTCACAACAACTTAGTTAAGGAAGAAAACTTTAGTATCAAATGTGTATTCTGCACACAACAAGTGTCTGATGGACTTTTAATGGCTCACATACGTTAAGTAGGTCTTGGGTGAAGCACAGCATCAAAGCTGACCAAAATAAATAACAGGAGCGAGTCTTCTGAGTGACCAGTCAGACCTAGGAGGGAAAAAACAAACTGGCCATGTTATTTATTGCTATATCAACCAATGAAACAAATTGATTGGTTAATCGTTTGTTGTTGTTATGTTGGTGATAGATAATGTAGGAGCAGCCACTCACTTTCAATTTGTTTTTAATCACACAGCATGCTCACAGTATTCTAGTGGGGAGAGTCTAATCTGTTTGGCCTTGAACCAGTTATTACCAACACTGGACATAAGTACCACCCTCTAAAGTGGAGTATACCTCTTAACTGTTCCTGAACTAAAATGCCATGGTTCTAGTGGATAGAATTATATGATGGATTCTATAGGAAAATGGTTTGCCACTCATTTGAGAGTTTCCTTTAAAAGAAATAGTTTAAAGTGTGTGTGTAACAAATGCAGAGCATTGCTCAATGTTGGTTTGTCAAAAGATTACAATTTAGTCCTTGAAATAAACGTTTCCCAAAATAACAGCATTTGGGAAACTTTGAGCTCTGTTTTAGTCCTTTCACAGGAACTAAGAGGTCTTTCATATTCTGAAAGCAGAATACTGAGTAATAGAAGAAACAAGAAGTCCTCAGTCCCCATGGCTCTGCCTGGGGACCCACTGGACTATTATTAGCATGGGATACAAAATGGATTTGGTAAACATTGGAAAAATCTTGCCAAGCAGCATTGCAAAGACATATGGTCTTTTGTAAGTGCCATGACCATTATAAACAAGCAAGATGTTCTAATTAAGAAGTCTTTGTAAGGCAACTTGTTCTATAACTTAGCACTGAGGTTCTGAAACAGACAGGCAAAACTTTGGGGGTTGGGTAATCCCTCTTCCTTCTTCCATCCAGACTCTTTTACGGCTGAAACAGAGAGCTGCCATCTCTACTTTGACCACTAGAGGGAGGGCAACTACGTGGAATTACTCAGCTATGGGGGTGGTTTCTCCAATCCACACTATCACCCTGGCCTGCTCACTCTGGTCTTTACACAAATCTATCTGTCACAGAAACTGATTTTTCTCTGTCTTTCAGAGGGAGTGGAAATGTAGGGGAATGTGCTTCATCAATGCATATCAGTCCCATCTTTTATGTTCAGTGGGGTTATGGTGTGGATATTGTTTTCTTATTTTTATGAACTTCCCCGAGCACAGTGCAGGTCTGGTTCAATGAGGGAATGATGGAATAAGGGGCCATTTTTCTAATCTGTCCTGCTTTGTGCAGTGTGCCTGGATTTTCTACTATGAGATTATCTCTTTTGAGTTAAAGAATTTCATCTTTATGACAACTAATGGGATAGCATTTTGACTAGAAGAACTTTGATAACTCTTCCAACCCTAAAATTGTATGATTCTCTCTCCTCACCTGGAGTATTAACTTCTCAAGGGTAAAAAACTGTGACTTAGATATAACACCTCCTGCCAAGGTTGATCCCTTCGGATATGCTTGCTAAAGAGTCCGTGATTGAAATGATTGATAAGACTGCTGGTTTATATGATTATTTACTATCTAGAAGCACCATAAAGAATGGAGCATAGTTTTTATTCTCTTGGCATATAACTGTATTGCCTCAATATTTTAAAAAATCTGTTGAAACTTAGGACAGTAGTGGTTAAAGAAAATGGAAATGCTACTCCTTTGTTCCTCACTATAACCACCTTCCCCGACATACAAACAAATACATACCCTTTCATAGGTCCACATATCTCACACACCAAACACACACACACACATATACATACACACTCCCCCTCACATACATAAATTCAGATTCTAAGGCAAAAGTATTTCCCAAACAACATTATGTTAGACAATCAACAATTGTGGGGAAAAAAAGTCTTTCTTATCCTCATAAAGCAATAACAGAGTAAAATAAATTTAATAAAGAGTTATCTATGATTTACTAGTGAGAGAGGTATTTATAGATCTTTTATAATATCACATAATTATAATCATAAAAGGTTTAGAGAAGTTTAGAGATGATAGTGATATTTAAAATCACCCTTCCCCTTCTTCTTGTTCTTTTTTGTTTTTGCTTTAAACAAAGGGAAAAAAAATGATGCTGAGGAATCACACAGGTGATTATTGGTGAGCTGGGACCAGAACTCAGGTCTTTGAGCTCTGAGTCCATTCGGTTACATCTCATAATAGAAATATCAGTGCAAGCTGTCCCTAGCATTGAGAAGTTGATCTTTCTACCAGGTTTTGAAGCCAAACTATGTAAGGACTTAGAATCTGGAAAGGAAGCTCAGCTGGAAAATACTCCTAAATAAAAAATGAATTAGGACTTGAAAAGTAAGCTTTCCATAAAAAGCATAATTCTAATAGGAAATAAAAATGCCTAAAAATAAACTATGGAATAGGAAGACTTCATTATTAATAATTTAGAGCCATTAATAACAAAGATATAGACATAAAATAAATACATTGTTTATATCCTGCCTTTGACTGAATCACAGGAAGAACTATGAATGAGAACATAAAGATAGAGTTGAGAAGCTTTGTGTTTAATTTGATACTGCTCCTTTAATATAAAGACTGAAAATATCAAAACTTACCATAATTATCTTAATGCTAATAATGGAATTTCCATCTCTGTTTGGTGAGACTACAAATTCAATTAATTCTAATGTGGGTTCCAATAAGCTCTTTATGAGTCTAAAGGGATTATTAACACAGCAAAGTTTGAAAGATTGAATCACAATAACAATTTCTTGCAAGATTTCTGAGGCTTTGAGCAGGTTTGCTTTCACGAAAATAATCATCTATTAACCTAAGGCAGTAGAAGGAGCAAGCTGGGAAGAGAGGAAGCAAAGGGATGAGGGATAAAAGGTAGGGAACAGAATGGCATACCTCATTCTTGTTTATCTGGCAAATGAAAGTCAATGCCAATGTCAGTTGCTTTTTTATTTTTTTTCAATCTGACCCCAAAAGGATAAGTTCTGTTTGGGATCCATTTTGTAAGACCGAGGTATTTAACAATACTGAAAAAGGCTGAGGCCTCTTTTGGATCCTTGTGTGCGATTGTAGATACAGTGACTCAATCAGTCTGGACCCCAAGATTGGGCAAGTGTGTAGAACTGGCTGGCACACATGTTGTTGGTGGCAGTGCATTCCATAATCTGGCTCTGAAGAACATAGTGAAAATAATTATTTGAGAAGGTCTTCCCCAAACAATAGTAGCAAAATGTCTACTGGTTTATTAAATTATTAATTTAGGTCTAAATGTTACAGGTATCATGGGCAGCATATTCCCACTTAGGAATCAATACAGTCTTCAAGCCATGGGTGGCTAGAGGCAAGTCTCATCCTTAGTCTGAATCTTTATACATAAAAAAAAAGACACCAAATTCAGGTTTTCATGCCTGAATTGAATTATCTGCTTCTTCTATTTCACAAGAAGCTACAGGGACCAGCCTGTTTCCAGTGTCATATTACATGGTCTAAGGTTGTGCTAGCCTTGCTATAAAAATGCCTTTTGCAGCTCATATTGCCACATTTTCTTCTCTTTGGCGTTGTGGATGTACATATCACATCACCATAGGTTGATAGGTTCCCTTTTGTACAAGTCTGAGCTATTTCTTCAACCACCTGGTCCCAAGGACTGGTCTCATGCATGCCCTCATGAAGCCGGCTGATGGATCACGCAGTGACATACTAGTAACTGGCCAAGTCTCTCTTTTCTGGATGTGTTAACTCCCCAGGCTTCACCACCGATACTGCCAGTTTGCTGCACGCCCATCAGCTGAGGCTCAGAGCCAGGTGCTGCCTATGACATCTTTCTGCGAGTGACCCTTGTCTGATCTCTTGGGTCCAATGACTAGTCTGTTCTGATTTGTAGATGCCTGCGGGCTGCTCCTCAGTGTACTGGAAAGGGCTGGTCATTTCCTCCCCTACTTAGGGACAGGACAGCAGAGCCTGCAGGCAGAGAGCTATTAGAAGGACCATTTCTTAAATACAATCAAGCCCTTTCTTTATGGTCTTTTCCTGTTTCTCTGCTTCCCCCAAGACTCCTTTCCTATGCATTCAGGATTAAAGTGGTGCCTTGGGCACTTCAAAAAGCATCTGAAGGAAAGGCTGGGGACCTTTGAAAACGCTGTTGCTCCACCCTCCTCTCTGCCCAGGACTCAATGGGTTTCATGGACCCCACAGATATCACTGTATGTCATTTCCCTCAAGTCTGGTTTTCTTCCTGGAGTGAGGCAGTCAAGGAGCTTGGGATGGTTAATTTAAGGGAGAAGAGAAACATTTTCTTATACTGTATTGTGAGTCATAGGGAGAGGAATTGGGTTTAAAAATACCCATTATCTCTAATAATATGGCAATGTTACATTCTGGTAAGTTCGACTAACAATGAGAAGAGAAAATGGAAGTGGGGGTAGTAAGAAAACACACTTCTTGGGTCTTGGGCAGAGCAGTTAGATCAGCTTAGTCTTCCAGGCAGTGGGGTTTCTCCTCTCTTCCCTGAAAATAATCAGATTTTATCACTGCATATCTTTTCTGGCGTTTGGAATTAGAAAACTGAGAGGGTTGCCAGCTGAGTTCCCCGGTTTTCATCAGGAGTCAGAGGTAGGAGCATTTTTGGCATATCCCACACATTGTTACTTTCAAGATCTTAGAAAGAGAAGAAGGAAGGAATAAGAAATCAGAAGGGGAAGCTGCTCTGGGCATCTGTACAGCATGCCCTCCAGCAGAAGGTTGTACATGGACAATGCCACCAAGGAGTAATCTTCCCCAGATCCTGAATTTCACAGGTCCTGAAGTTGAAAAGACCCCAGGACCATGATTGTTGGGAGAAATGTGGACATGAAAAAAGGCCAGTGGGCCAGACGACCTATAATATTAAGTGAGCAATAAAGTCAAGAGGTAGAGCATTGAAGCAAAACCTGCTCAGATAATTCCTGAAACCCACTCTCAACAAAAGGGCTGTTGAGTGTGACTGACTGACTCCCCAGCACCTTTCCACCTGGTCTTGAGCTGGAACTGTTCCCAGTGAGCCAAGAAAATAAATAACCTTCGGGTTATTTGGTGTAGAAAAGTTGTCCACTTGGTCTCAGCCTGACCTAGTGACTCTGGTGGCTGGGGGCAGGCTAGCGTCTGGGAGACAGGAAGAATACTGAAGAGGAAGGGATGCCAAGAAGATGTTTCTGGCGATAGAGCAGCTGGCATCCTGCTCTCATTGAGATTGGCTGGCCCAGGAGGATCCTAATTACCGCACAACTGCTGCCTCCATAATCACTGTGACAGGAGCAGTGTGGGCGGAAGGAGCGGTGAGATGGAGCCGGTTGATGCTGTAGAGGATATTAGAATCACTGTCCGTCTGTCCTGCCCCCCTCCAACCCCCGCCCCACCACCCCTTCAGTCAGGAAGCTGTTGCCATCTGTCTGTTAAGGTTGAGCCAGCTGCCACCAAGAAAAGGGCCAGCCCCTCCTTCCTCATCTCGAGGGGGTGCACCAGCCCCGGACTGCAACTCTTTCTCTGGGCCCGCTGGCCAGAGGGGGTGGGAAGGCTTCCAGGCAGACTGTTCTTTCTATGGGAAGCCAAGGGGAGAGTTCAAAAATAAAGTGGGGGGGGGGAGAGAGAGAGAGAGAGAGGGCTGGGCTAGGGGAAAAACAAACAAACAAACAAACAAACAAAAAAACACCTAGATTTAAAAAACAATGAGACAAGAGACTTCTGTGGAATTATCCCCACATCAAAGAAACGAACTATGAAATTTATCATTTGGGGATGTTGGTTAGATAATCTCTTCAATTCAAGTAGTCAAGAAAAATAAAGCAAGTGTCCACTTCCACAGCCCTTATGCTTCACGTGAGAGATTTTCCCCCCCCTTTGAACAAATTCCCAGGTTTAGAAAAGAACAGTCTCTTGTATGGTAACATACATAGTACCCTTGAGGCCAACTTTCCAATGAAGTGTGAGAATTAGCTGGAGGCTTTAGTCAGTTTTGAGGGAAATCCAGAAATAAACCTGGGGTGCTAGACCCAGGGCGAAATGGGCATGTGAGTGGATGAGGAGGGGCAGCTATGGAGAAGGATGTATGCCCTGCTTTGATTTGCCTGTTTGTTGCCTGACTCTCAGGAAAATACCAAGATTGGCCATTTACAGGGACTTCTGATTAGGTGCTAGTGTCCTCTGCAAGTTGTCTTTTGCATGGTTTTCAGGCTTCTGATACCAAGGAAACTTCTGGAAGAAGAAAAGGCATAATGGATTTGTTGGCTGATTTTGTTCCCCTAGGAAGACAGGTGATTGGTTACAATATAGTGCTAAGTCCTGGAAAGCCCACGTGCCATGTTGACGCTTAGAGTAGACTTATTGGGAGAGAAATCTTGTGGAGACATAAAATTTAATGGCTTTTTATTCCACTTTATTTTTTTATTCCCTGTTCTTCAGCACAGCATTAGTTTTATTGGCCACTGGCTCTAATGCATTACACAATCATAGCATTCCCTATTATGTTGTACCTCTGGGTTCCCATGTATGAAGCCAGTCACTCTCATACAGTCTTTTCAGGATTTGTCTCTAGATTACAACTCTTTTTCAGTTGCTTCACAAGAGTAAGACAATATCGAGAATGGCGAAGTTGGGAGGCTGAAATGTTCACATCCTAGTACTTTGTATAAAGAGCCACTATAAAATACACCTGGCTTTTGGAGTACAAACTTTTGTTCCCTAGACACTTTTGTTTATTCTCTCCAAATTCTTTTAGCTTGATTTATGAGTCTGAATGTGATTCTAACAACCATTCCCCTTGGAAAGCATCCCTCACACATTGACATGAGAGTCTGCAGCTTCACCATGAACTCTTAATTGAACCTTTTACAGAGAGCATTTGGAATAAAATATGACTTGAGTCTCTTTTCCATAGTTCTGGGAGAGTTGTAGTAGGTCCCAGTCTTTGACATTACCAGTAGCCATGGAAAACCTTTTAATGAGTATAGTTTCGGAAACCATATGAATCATGAATTTGGGAGACAAAGATTAATTGGTAGAGTAAATGACACATATATACATAGGTTATGGCTAGCTCCAATTAATCATGGATCAGTTTACTCTGTGTTCACAGACGTGCAATCATTGATGGCACTTAAGTAGGCAGAATGGAGGCCATGTAGTCTGCTGTTGACATACATCCTTGAAAGTATGCTATCTTTCTTTCATTAGGGTCTTTGAATTTCCCCATTCCCACCCTCACCCTGTATGGTTTCAGTATTGGGTAGTAGGGATGAAGTTGAGAGTAGAGGTGGATGTGTCCCTGTTTTCCAGCTTCACACATAGGCTGTTTCTAGGTTGGCTCAGTTCTCTGTAACTTCAATACTCTGTTTTCCATTTCGGCTAAATAAGTTCCATACAAAGTTATGTGATTCACGCAAAAGAATAAAATTGGACTCTTATCTAACACCATAGACAAATATTATCTCAAAATGAATGAAAGACCTAAATGGAAGATCTAAAACTGTAAAACTCTTAGAAGAAAACATAGGGCAAAAGCTTTACAATGTTTGATTTGGCAGTGATTTTTTTTTTTTTTTAGTATAATATCAAAGGCACAATAGAAAAGGAAATTATAGGAAAAATAGACAAATTGGTCTTCATGGAAATTTTAAAATGTGCATCAAAAGACAATGTCAACAGAGTAAAAAGACAACCCACAGAATGGGAGAAACCATTTGCAAATCATGTATCCGATAAAGGCCTAATATCCAGAATATATAGAGAACAACCAACCAAACAACCCAATTCAAAAATGGGGAAAGGACTTGGGCAGACATTACTCTAAGAAGATACAGTGGTACCTCGGTTTTCGAACATAATACGTTCCGAAAGACAGTATGAAGTTTTGAAACGTTCGAAAACAGCCGACAGCTAGGCCTCAGGATCTTGCTCTCAGCGGAAGCTATGTGACATGTTTGACTTCCAAGGCATGTTCGAATACTGAAGCATTTACTTCCGGTTTGTGGCATTCATAAACCGACCAAAATGTTCATCAACAGTGACATTTGAAAACTGAGGTACTATTGTATACAAATGGTGAATAATCACATGAAAAGATGCTCGACATCAGTAAGCATTAGGGAAATGAAAACTAAAACTACAATGAGGTACTACCTCATACCCATTAGGATGGCCACCAACAACCATCACCACAACAAATAACAAGTGCTGACTAGGAGATGCAAAACTGCAATGTTGAACCCTTGTGCAATGTTGGCGGGAATGTAAAATGGTGTAGCCGTGGTGGAAAACAATATGACAATGCCTCCAAAACTTAAAAATAGGATTACCATATGATTCAGCAATTCCACTTCTGGGTATATACCCCCCAAAATTGAGAGCAGGGTCTCAAACAGATATTTGTAAACCCATGTGAATAGCAGCAGTATTCACGACAGGTAAAATGTGGAAGCAACCCAGAGTCCATCAACAGATGAATCGATAAGCAAAATATGGTATATACAATGGACTATTATTCAGCCTTAAAAAAGGAAGAGAATTCGGATGTATACTACAACATAGATGCACCTGGAGGACATTATGCTAAGTGAAATGCCAGTCACTAAAAGACAAATACTGTAAGATTCCACTTACATAAGGCATTTAAAGTAGTTAAAATCATAGAGTCAGAGAGTAGAATGGTGGTTGCCAAAGGCTGGGGAGGAAGAGGGAGAAATGGGAAGTTATTACTTAATGGGTATAGAGTTTTAGTTTTATAAGATGAAAAGAATTATGGAGATGGATGGTGGTGATAGTTGCACAACATAATGAATGTATTTAATAGCACTGAAATGTACCCTTAAAAGTGGGTGAAAGGGTAAATTTTATGGTATGCATATTTCACAATAAAAAATTAGATAAAAAGTGATGTGATTATTTACTATGTCACCTTCTGTACTCTAACTGGTTTTATACACTTATTTTAAATGTGCATACATATGTTTCTATTACAATTGATTTAATATGGTGTTAAGTTAGTATTTATAAACATCTAAGTGCTGCACAATAGGTGAAGTTATGTCAATTAGTGTATAAATAAGTGCATTAATATATAGGCATTACTAATTATGTTTATAATGGAAAATGCTCAATATATAATTTTAAGTACCAAGATGAGAACACAAAACTATGTACTATGGTGATCTCATATCTGTAAAGATATGCAGAGAAAATAAACTTATAGGAAATATAACAAGATGTAAACAGTGGTTGTCTGTTGGTAGTGAGTTTGCAGGTAATTTTTCTTTTCTGTAGAACACTTTCTGCAATAAACATATACTATTTCTATTAATAGAAAAATATTTATACAATGAAAAACAGTCATAAAATTGATATTTTATATTTAGATAACACTGGATATATGTCTCTTTTACACCTGGTCAAAAGGTTGACTGAATATACCTGAATAAAATTTGGGAAGCAAGCTCCTGATCAGAAATATACCACTATTATGAAACAGTTTCTAAAAATAAATATGATCTGTCTTAACAATATTTTGACTTCCAGTGCCTTTTGCAGGCACATAATCTGCCATGAACTGGAGGCCTGCCAGCTAGGGTAATACCGTTTAACAGAGGTTTATATTGGTAGCATTTTCTTACTGAGATGTAAATGCCACAGCTGGTGAAGTGGCAACATTAATTAGCATTGGGAAGTATGTTGGGGATAAGAAGGAAGTCACCAGAACTGTCATGGGCTATGACTGCCGATAAAAAGCAGGTAGAAAGGCAGGTAATGCTCTTTCCTCCATCCTTTGAGACAGTAGATAATATTAGCTGGATCATATGCATAGAGGTGAAACATTTTTGCTTTAAGAGCTGACCACATAATTTCTTTTATGGGAAGGTTCCATTGTTTGGCTTGATATGTGGACTAACCATTTTGGTTGGGAAAAAGAGAGCCCTCATGGCTCAGATTATGTGAGTGAAAGAAATCTTAGCTGAATGACTGAATGAGAATTGAATAGGACATGTGAAGTGTAGGGGCAAGTGAAGTAAAAAAGGAGAGAGAAGGAGCATGAGGCTAAGTGTGTGTGTGTGTGTGTGTGTGTGTGTGTGTGTGTGTGTTTTCATGAAAAGAGTCTGAATAGAAGGCAAGAAAAATTCTGCAGTGTTGATGGAATGATAGAGTGATGATAGCCAAAGAAACTTTAAAAAGAGAAACAATTCTCTTGTTAGCTGATCTGTGCTACTTTGTAAATAACCATCCCACTGCCTTGGCTGACATAACCTTGAATTTTCAGTAGAGTCTACTACATATCATGGCCACAGATGAATAGTCTTTTTGGAAAATCAAGGAGAAATGGCTGTATTCTATGAATGGGTTGACACAAAGAGGAGAGGAGGCAATGAATGCAAAAAGAATTGGAACCACTGATGTTACTGTAAAACATAAGTCTCCCAAGAATCCCAAGAAATATTGAGAGACATGATGGGCTACCCATTGCAGTTAGAATAAGATTTGCAATCGGAATTTCAAAGGCGGTGTCATCCCAGGTGATGTCTGTGTTACAGCTGCACTTTTACAGAGGCAGATATTTAATAGTCATCATTTCAGATTGATTGATTAATTGATTGTTGGCTAACCAAATGGCCAACCCTGGAAAAAGCTCAATTGAAAGTTTGGATTTTTATCAGTTTATAGATTTAGTCTTTTCTCTTGCTTGTTCTAAGTCATACAATTTGTAGCTGAGATTCTCAACTGTCAATTATCTGTTCTCCTGCCAATATTTTAAAAATATAGGCATGGGAAGAAAATAACCATAAAGACATTTAATTAGTTACAAGAATGGGATTTATTTCTCCCTACTGGGTCATGTTTTCCAAAAAGTCTTCAGAGAGTTTAAGCTGATTAATATTTGTCATGTCAAAACTACATAATCACAGTTCAGTCCATTAGTATGCCCGTGATTTTATAGCACAAGACAGAGCAATCAATTTATCACTAAAATTTTATTTGTTTATTGTCTAAACAAATAAAAGCAGGATTGGAAATTATGTTAATGCTGTTAGTAGTGATTTTTGGGCTTCTTATTTTCCCTTAGTAATTGAAGTGTTGGATTCAGGATATTTCTACCTGTGAGAGCCAAATCCCTGATTATTATAATGGAGCATGTCCTGACTATCAGCTATTAATCAAGGTATTTAAAAGTGAGGGTGAGTGATCTCATTTTGGATAGTTTAGTTTCTTATTTATAAGTTTTTGAGGGCCTTCTTTTTTAGATGCCTTTTCCCCTTCCTGGTCTGTTTTTTTTTTTTAGATGATCTCATTTTATTGAGACCAATAAGGAAAAATGAGTATACAGGGATTATCTATGCTTAACAATGCACATTTATGGAACTGTAATTTAAGGTTGAAGTATTATTAGACAGACCAAATATGGCATCTTAAAAATGAAGTAGAAAGTAGGAGATTTGGCTTTTACTTTATATTTTATTTCTTGCAAGCTCTGGGATGTTGGGCAAGTCAGTTAGCTTTTCAACTCCTCATTACCTAATCTAGATGGGGATAGTAATATACATCCTGCCTGAAAATACAGGATTGAAGAAAATGATCACCTAATCTATTTTTCTTCATAGCAATTATCTCTACCTGATATTTTACTACTATATATGTTTATCTTTTTATTTTCTGTTAATCTAATAGAAAGTAATCTCCATGAAAACAGGGTTCTCCCTGTGTTATTTATTGCCAATGGTAGGGCAGTGTATGATCAATAAACATTTGTTGAAAAGATGAATCCTAGCTGTGAGACCTAGGATTATAAAACAGAATCTGATGCAGTGCGGTGGTTAAGCTCTGTTGTAAAGATGCCATGATTCAAATCACAGCTCTACTCCTTTCTGGCTGTGTGACCATGGGTAAGTAAATTAGTTGTTTAGGGCCAATGTTACCTTTTGTCATGGGTAAAATGGACCTAATAATAGTACTGAACTCTGAGTTGTTATGAGAGTAAACAAAATAATTCATGTAAAGTAATAAGCATAGGGTGTGAGTTCATTTTCAGTTGTTGCTATGAGTTTTTAGATTCATAAAGCATGGACTCATCTTTTGCAAGCTAATAAAAAATTTGATGATGTCACAATAAAGACTTACAATGACAAAGGTTTGTTGTTGTCTCATAACAAATGCTATCTCCTGGTAGTCCCAATTTTGTGGTGTAGTTATGTTTGTGCTTTTGAGGAGGGAGGAATGCAGGCTGAATGGAGATTCTTTCACAGGATGACCTCTTGTCACTATCTTATTGTCTTAATGAATGGTTAAAGTGACAGGAAAGTGAACCAAGCTGAAGTGGTTGATGAATTACTCTGAGGAACCTGAACAGATCAGTATTCAGGCAGTAATGAAGGTTGTGGTATTGTTGGGGGCACAGGCTAATGGGGAAGAGGACAAAGTCAGGTGGCCTTGAGCTTGCGTGGAACTTAGAAGGATGGGGTTGTGCCTCTACTCAGACCTAAGCCTGTCCCCCTGGCTTTAGATCCATGGAAACCCTGATAGTGAGGACTAAGAAAGAAAGGAAGCTAACATTTACTTAGTACCCCCTATTTTTTCAGGCACTGCTAATAATTTTAAAACTTATCTCATCTAGAGAGAGCAAGAGATTGTAAACCTATTTGAAAAAATAATGGTGAAAATTTCCCTAACCTGGTGAAGGAAATAGATATATAAACCCAGGAAGTGTAGGGTCCCAAACAAGATGAACCCAAACAGGCCCACACCAAGACATATCAGGATTAAAAAGCCAAAGGTTAAAGACAAAGAGAGAATCTTAAAAGCAGCAAGAGAAAAGAAGGTAGTTACCTACAAGGGAGCTCCCATAAGACTGTCAGTTGATTCTCAACAGAAACTTCACAGGCCAGAAGGGATTGCCACAAAATATTTAAAGTGATGAAAAGCAAGGACTTATGACCAAGACTAATCTAGTTAGCAAAGCTATCATTTAGAATTGAAGGACACTAAAGAGCTTCCCAGAAAAGAAAAAGCTAAAGGAGTTCATTAGCACCAAATCAGTATTACACAAAATGTTAAAGGGATTTCTTTAAGAAAAAGAAGAAAAAATATATATCAAAAATATGAATACTAAAGTGGCAATTACTATATACCTGGCAATAATTACTTTGAATGTAAATTGATTAAATGCTGTAATCAATAGACATAGGTTGGCTTAATGGGGAAGAAAATAAGACCTATACATATGCTACCTACAAGAGACCCACTGCAGTTTGAAAGACACACACAGATTGAAAGTAAAGGGATGGAAAAAGGTATTTCATGCAAATTAAAATGAAAAACAAAAAAAGCTGGAGTAGCAATAGTTATACTAGATCAAATCGACTTTAATACAAAGGCTATAACATGAAACAAAGAAGGACATTTCATATATAGTATATGCAGTAGCCAAAATATGGAAGCAACCTAAGTGTCCACTGATAGACAAGTGGACAAAGATGTGGTACATATATACATATGAGTATGCCATAAAAAGAATGAAATCTTACCATTTGCAATGGCATGGATGGACCTAGAGAGTTTAAGTGAAATAAGTCAGACAGAGAAAGACAAATACCATATGATTTTACTTATATGTGAAATCTAAAATAATAATAAAAAAAGGCAAACAAAACAGAAACAAACTCATAGATATAGAAAGCAAATTGATGATTACCAGATGAGAGGGAGGTTGGGGGACAGGGTGAAAAAGGTGAAGGGATTAATAAGTACAAATTGGTAGTTACAAAATAGTCATGGGAATGTAAAGCACAGCATAGACAATATAGTCAATAATATGCTAATAACTATAGTGCAAGGTGGTTACTAGATTAGTCAGGGGGATCACTTCTTAAATTATATAAATGTCTTACCACTACACTGTACACCTGAAATTACTATAATGTTGAATGTCAACTGTAATTGCAAAAATGTATGTCATCTGTGTATAATAAACCTTGAAATAAGTGTTTTGCTTATTTAATAGTTGAAGGCCTGAGGCTGGGGAAGGTTAAATATCTCAGTCAGGATCAACAGTAAGTAAGGGATGGTTCAGCAGACCTCTCTAACTCCAGAGACTGTTCCTTTCAATGCAGAAGTCTGACCTCCAGAGACAGGGTCAGGGCCCTGGTGGCTCAGCACTTGGGTCTAAGAAATCTGTGTGGCACACTAGCAGCAAAAGGGGACACTGAGCCAGCTGCCTTCTCATGGGGCTCTTACATGTTTCTGTCCAGCTCAGCATCCAAAGTGGACACAGCCTAAGGTAGAAACGCATAGGCTGGTAGAGAAGCAGACTTTGGGAACCAGGGAAGCCTTTCCTGCCCCATCCAAGCCCTTTCTTTGCTCCCCAAAACTATGCTGACTTAGGTGTTCTTCCTGTACAGTCCCACAAATCACTCGTGAGTGTACCCAGCTCTGTCACTGACACATTGTTTTATAGCTCTCTTCTGTATTCTAGTGTGCGCTCTCCTTGAGTGCAGGGAAAGTAGTTTAGTCATCATTTTGTCTTTAGTATCCAATACACTGTCTGGTGTTCATGGCTGCTAAGGAGTGGAGTGAGGGGAATGGATGGGAGTAATAGTTGGAGTTGGTCTTGAAAATATCAGCAACTCCTGCCTTATTTCCTGTTATTATAACTCTATTTTAATATCCTTTGTTCCATGACCTTCTCCTTTGTTCCATGACCTTCTCCTCTCTTCTTGCTTACAGACAGGAGTAAACTTTGCAGCAGTGGTTCCAGAAACAAGGTCACTGTTCTCTCTGCTAGAGGGTGTGGGAAGAAGGTGGTGGGCCCAGAGCTGTTCTGTGTCACAGTGAGTTGGCTTTGGTCATGGCCAAAAGGTTATGCAAAGATTATGAACGATTTGTCAGAGTTGGAAAATATCACAGAAGCTGCTGACCTGAGAAATGCAGGGCATGTAAGAGGCCATATCCAGTGACCATGGAAAGGAAACAGACTTAGCATGAAGGCTGCCTCTTGTGGCATTCTCTTTGGTTAAGCATCGTATTTGAATTGACTGCCACCAGTTTTTACATGGATAATATAAACTCCTGCCCTGAAGCTTGGATTAGGGAGGCAGTGTAGTGGAGTAGTTAGGAGCCTGGATGCTGGATCCAGTCTGCATTTGAACCTGGTTCCACCATTTCCTGGCTCTGCTTGACCTTGGTAAACTTATGTAAACTCTGTACCTCAGTTATCTCATCTGTAAAATGGCAATGCTCGGAGGATTAAATAAATTAATACATAGGACACACTTAGAACCATGCCAGCATTAGGGAGCATTATTGAGTGCTATTATTATTGTTATTGGGATGGGGTCTTCAAAACTTTATGGCAGCATTGAAATGAAGATTTCAAAACTTTGAGGATTTGCTTGTCAAACTAGACACATTGAATGAAGCCCATCATACACATCAGTTTACAGCACTAAAGAACTGAAAAATCAAATGACTACTGAACGACTTAGGGTAGTGGAACAATCATTAGACCCCACTAGATTTAGAGTTGAAAGTCCTACCATTAGAGCAGGATGATCTTGGAAAAGTCCCTTCAGCCCCTAGTCTCAGTTTTCTTTCTTTCTTTTTTTTTTTTTTTAAATGCAAGTATTGAATTAGCTCAAGGATGGCAAGTAAGTGTAAGCAACTGCTAATTCACCCTCCGTGACCAGGGAAGGCACGTCTAATAGATATCAGCACACTTTCCTGCTGCTCAGAATGTATCCCAACACTGCCGGTTAGGAAGCCATTACCAGCTGAAGGGTGTTAGCAAATAAAACCGATATTCCTTTCATGGCATCAAATGCTCTCGAAGGGTCCTTCCAGCTCTATACTTCTGTGATTTAATGACTCAGAAGTGAGTAAATGTGTTAGAAGTTGATTTTTGTGGATTTATTATAACTGGTGTTGGGAACTTTCCAGGAGGCTAAAGGATTCAGGGAAATAAGAGAGCTTTCTTCATAGTCAGGATAAGAAAATGTTCCCTGACTACTTACCATAATCCTTATGTTTCAACGGGAAGTCTTGTGAGGCAAAGAAGACCCAGGAAGGAGACAGTCTGTGTTTTTGAAATTTGTTCTCCTTGATATTGTCCAAATCTGGTTTTTAGAAGGCTCTAATATGCCTCATGGATGGGTGCTGGCATTTTGTCCTTGTAATGCTGAAGATGTTGGCATGTGCTAATGGTAGATTTTTGAGATAGATTTTTAAACAGAACTCTTCCAAAACAGGACTCGTTTCTGATCTATTTGAAAATGAATCTACACAGAGGAGTAATCGTAGGCCAGCAACCTTTTCTGGCTTCTATATGTGTCTATAGATGTTTTGATCAGACATTTTTGACCAGAAGCTGATCACCTTGGTAAGCCTGGCTTTCTGACAAGGTGTCCTTTATCTAGAGTTTGGAATTCAAGCCTATTTGTATAAATATATTTCAGAAAAGTAGTAATATGGATATCTTTGAAAGAATGTCCTACATTTTGAAGGCTTTGGTGCTAAGTTCCCCTTTCCCTCTCACACCACCAGGATTTTATTTTTACTCTGGAATTGGACAGTTCTGGGGCACTCATTTCTGTTCCCATATATTTGAGATAACAGTATCGGTTTCCATGAGACTGATAGATAGCAAACCCCTGAAATTAAGTGTCATAGAACCAGAGAAAGACACTATTTCAACAGTGTCAGGAAGGAGAATTTTGAACATCGAGACTACCCTAATGGATTGTACTTCAATCACTTGGAAATTGTCTTTCAGTACCTAAAGAAAAAGATTGTTACATACATGAAAAATAGACTGAATTTGCTTACTCTTAACAGACTAAAGCATGAGTTTCATCTCTCCACCTAGTTGGAGAGAAATGTTTTGTGAGGGCTCTGGGTCTGCCATTCCACATTCCTCAACAACCAACACAAAGCTCGTCACTCCTCCCTGTGAGAGTGGTCAACGGGTAACCTTTGTGACTGAGATTAAGTGTTCTTTTCTGTTTTTGGTTTTTGTTTTGAAGTAACTTGATTGATTACAAAGAAAATCCTTATGCTCGTATTATTTATACAATTGATGACTGCATGTTTTTTGTTTTCTTGGCAGTTCTCTAAAAACCGTCTTGCCTGGTGCTAACCCGGAATTGCAAATTCCCTTTCTGTGGAAAGTGCTGGTGCTGCTGGAGCAGTTTTGGGCTTTCCTAAAAGTTAGACTTGTTTATGTCTCTCATTTGCAATATATATTTTTTTTAAATAGGAAATTCTTTACTTTTTTTGCTTCTTTGGACAGTAGGAGAAACTGGAGCCAAAAAATGGTAGCAGGAGAAATAAAATAAACCAGCTATTGGGTGGTGGGGATGGATGAAAGAGTAGGGAAGTGAAGTGTGTCTTTGGGTCTTCTAATTCTACCCGTTTTGTAAACAATTCCACCCTCACTCCCACCCCTCCACCCCCGTGTGTTAGCATCCTTGTATGTCCCTGTCATTATGTTTGTTAAGACTTTACTTAGGGATAGCAAAGGAGCTTGATCTATTCACTAGCTCTGAGGGGCAAGTGACTGGTTGTCTTAAAGTGCCTCCTCCTTTGGACAGCCGCCTCCTCCATCATTCTGAAATCACTCTGTAAGTAGCTGATTACACACTATGAGAATCATAGGGACAGCTAACATTTTCTGAGCACTGACTATGTGTTAGACACTGTGCTAGGCACACCATGCACTTCCTCACTGTCATTCCCATCTTGTAGATGGGGCATTTGAGGGTTAGGCTAATCAGATAAGTCAAGTTGCCTGGGGCCCTGCGGTCAATACCTGATGGAGCTGGGATTTGATTCTACATGCCATGCTCTCAGCCGGCTTACTATTAGTAGTATTCCAGTATTTTCCTGAGGGCAACATTTAATGAAAGTTGTTTGATCACACTGTCAGTGAAATATCATAATTGGTAAGAGATATGGAGGTGGCTAAATGTTTCTTTTGTTCAGCCTATAAATGACTTGTAACCTATTCACTCGGGCCTCAGCTTCCTCTTCCATTTGATCATGTTTGTGTCTTGAAACTCAATGGGTTCTCCTCACAAGTGTGATAAGAAATCCCAGAAGGAAGCAACCCTGGAGAAGAAAGGAACCGTGACAGGTTGACAGCGAGGGTGGAAATGAAAAATCATAGAGGTAGCCATACAGTCTAATCGCTAGTGTTATACTCCAGAGGGAAACTTTAATACTAAGCGTCGAGAATTCAATCCTCCTCATCGTTTCACATATATGGCATATAATTTGTGTGGGGATTACAACCTGAATCTTCTTAGGTACCTCTGGTTTCTGACACAGCAGCAGCCTTTGAATCACAGAGTGCTTTTTTCCCCCTGCTGCTTAATCTCCAGAGCAGCCAATTTAGAGACAGGAGGAGTTTTTACTTTATCTGTTCCAACCACACTCCCACCTTATGCCTTTGTATCAGGAAGCAGCTTCGACTCTCTGTTGCTCGGGGTGGGTTTGTCGATATGTGGGTACTTTGTGTGTGTGCAACGGGAACTTCCTGAAGATGCTAGAAACAATTGGTGGACAAGTGTGGGGGGGTGAGGACCTATATTGTGTAACAAACCGAAGGGACCAAGGAGGCTGCATTTGTTGTGAGTTAAAAGGTTTACACAAAGATTTTCTTAGTAATGTCTAAGATTTTAATAGGGTAATTAATCTTTCTAAGTGTTGGTGCCAGATTATGGAATCAGCTCTTATCCATGACTGCAGAGTGATCCTTTGTGTGTTGCTATGAGCAGGACTAAGTGAAGAGAATACTCGGGTTGCCAAACAAAGATATGGCTGCAGCTAGCTTGTTTAGCTTTTTTAATGCACTTTCTGGTGCACTTAAAAGAACCTCTGTTTCTGTGGGGCTATTATTGCCCTTTAATAGCCATGGAGTTGAAGGGAAAGGCAGAGAAATAAGTATACATGATTTGTGCTTTTTATTCCTTTATTATTATTATTATTTTAAAAATAATGACAAGCATATTCATTGGAAACCTTATTTTAAGCCGGAAAATACAGTTTATCAAACAGCAAGACCTTCAGGAATAAGGGCAAAAGGTTTTCATCTAATTCTAAAAGTTCTGCCTCTTTTTCTTTTCTTAATCTAAGTTACATGGAAATGGCCCAGTAATTCAGCAAGTAAACAAAAATCGAAGGGACAACATAGCAGATAATGTGACTTGGCTATATAGCCTTTATGCAAGATTATTTAATATAGCTGATCAAAATATTGATTATAAATAGATTTTTTTTGTCTTTGTAGTCTTTATATATATTTAAAATAAAAAATTTCGGAGCCTACCATACTTTGTGAAAACCCTGCAGGTAGAATGATCACGTCGCAATCCAGCCAATGGCCTCTGCTCTGGCTTTGCTTAAACTTCCCCTTGACTTTGACAAGGATTTTGGCTCTGGCTGTCTAGATGAAGCAGTGATTCAGAACTGTGTGGCTGTTGGTTTGGCAATTGGTTGTAGTTACCACTTATTTTCCTAATACTGCTCCAACTATTTTGTTTACACGAACTCTTGTAATTCTCAACTGCTAGTATCACTGCCCAGGTAGAAAAGATTTCTTTGAACTGTAATTCCATCCCTGTCTGTGGGGACACGCCCTTTGTGCTGGCTCCACTGTTATGATTAGATGCTTACCACAGGAAGGATACTAGGTTTGTTCTTTCTTGAACAGTGTCTGTATTTTGGCATTAAATTGTACTTATGTTTGAGATCTGCCAGAGGATGTTGGTGGCTGGTGAGGAGACATTCCGTAATTTGTTTGCTTTTTATATAGAAGTGATATGAGAATGATGGCTCAAACAAGATGTACCCAGTGTTTTCCTGTACAGGGCGAGGCAGAGTGTTTTATGGCGAAGTTTAAGGAGTGAGGAAGAGCTTGGGCTGGGTGTTCTGGTGATGTTAATGTCACATCAGTACTTTAGTTACATCTAAAGGAGTTATATAGTTGTATTTCTATCAAGGTGCCAAACTTCCAATACCTGAGCTTATGGGAGGAGGGCCAGTGGAGATGGGAAAAGTGCTCATGAAAGTGAGAGGATTATCAAGATGCATGTAAATATCCATCAGCTTGCATCCCACGAAAAATGGTTCATGCAGCAGTTTGGGCTGGGTGCTTGCCAAGATAGCCCCCATATATTAGGTTGTGCTCCCAAGTAATATTCCCAGACTGCTGCTGCTGTGGGAGGAATATTACCCAAGGACAGCCATGCTATTATTCAATGAAGGTCAGATAAGAAGTTGTGTTTCCCAGCCAACGGGGTTTAAAAAGCTCTTCTCATTTTCATACCATGCAGAATACAGATCGTGGTAGAGGGGGTATGAATCAGGACAGCACATGTAGAAAAGTGAGTGAGGGAGCTGTAGCATCAAGCAGTTGTTCCTGTTATTAAGTGAAGGCAGCATTTTGCACACTTTGCACATTTTTGCACAGCATATTGATGGAAGGAAAACAGCCTGGAGAAATAAACTAATAAACACTTATGATTTGAAATGGGTGTTTAACCTTTGTGTATGAAAATCCTGAGCTTTTGGGGCAACTCTTTGGGACAAGCATACGGAAACTATTATAGACCACGATTGGGCCATATACACTCTGGAAGAATTCGGATTGGAGAAGAGAGGAGAACTGGTTATTGAACTTAGCAGACATTGTATAATGCCTCTTGCTGGTCCACATTAGTGTGTGCATGTGGGTCATATTTCGGGGTGTGGATTTTCACACATCCTCCTGTTGTCTTCCTAAAACTCTTAATGTTGTTGCGTCCCTGGTCTGAGTGGACTTTTTTCCACTATTCCTGGAAAGATTCTGGGGCCCACATTGGCCCACATGAAGAAGTATAAACTGGAACAGAAAGCTGCCTTGACAAGCTTAACTTCTGAGTGGGTGTGCTCAATTCCATTGTATGTGGACAGCTAGTGACTATTATAGAGTAAATCTTCATCTAGCTTCATGTATATTGCATTTGAAATATTGCCAAAGACATGCTGTCCATGTGGATGTGGGTACGAATTGTTTTGTGGGCTTTTTCCCCCCTTTTTGCCGTTGTGTAGTTGAAGAAATTGGGGACAGAATAAAGAGAGTGAGATTGGGGGAGGATGAGCTTGACTCCCCTTGATGGGGAGCAGGATAGAGTAAAACTTCATTCTGCCACAATCATTTCTCTTCTTGCTAATGATATAAGGTCAAGTGTCCATATGTTAGAATTAAAAAAAAATTTTCAGTTCTTCAGTGGGTTCATGGCAACTCCAACGCAAGTCACCAAGAATAGTGAAAAGTAAACAGAACATCAAGTCAATGGTGGGAAGAATGACTACACTCACATTATTTATCATAGTTTCTCATGTTTCAAAAAAGTTCCAATTACAGAATCACTTCATGGATGTCAGTATATTTATCAATTCAGTTTATGATATTCCTGGAAATTTCTTCATACCAAACAAAGGGAAATAATAATGACATTTTACATGGAGGTTTTTTCTCTTATCCTTCTAAGAGTTTGAATTCATTTTTAAAAGATAATCCATGGTCATTGTAAAACGAAAAGTCAGAATGTACAGCAATAAAAAAGCATATTGTCTTTAAAAAAATCAGAATATATAAAAGAGTATACAGTAAAAATTAAGTTGGAGTGATTTTTTTAAAAACATTTTAACTTTTGAGCATAGAGGTTTTGTACAGCTCTCTTGCATTTTTCATATAAATAGAAATATCAAATATATGCATTTAATTTGGAAGATTCTTCCTTTTCCTGTTCTTTATTTTATTTATTTTTTATTTATTTTTGAAGCTTAAGAATGTTGGTCAAATTGGTCTACTTAATAGCCTTAGAAACTTCTATTCTTGGAAAATGGTCCATCTGGTGAAGTTCTGGGAGCATTATACATACAATTTGAAAAAAACTGATCTCTCTTTCTCTGGACTATCCATTCTTCCTTCCATTCACTTACATTTTTGGTTCCTGGTAGACACTACAGAGCTTTACACATATGTGTTAGTTATGTGTATTCATGGGTTAACGGAGGGGTTGCTGGTCTCATTTCCAACTCACACTTAGAGATAATGACCTGAGAGAATTGTAGTACCTAATAGAAACCTCAATTACTATCTGACAATACAGCTGAAGGCGTATGTTAAAAAACATACTTCTTTGAAGCAGCCCTTCCTTCCTCCCTCCCTCTTTCCCTCTCTTCTTCCTCTTTTTTCCCTCTCGTCTCTTCCTCCTTCTTCCCTCTCATCTCTTCCTCCTTCCCTTCCCTTTTCTTCTTTCCTCCCTCTTTTTATTCTCTCCCTTTTTCTTTTCTCTCTTGCCTTCTTTCTTCTATTTTATGGCTATTTTTGTGTAGAACTCTTTTTTTAAAGGTCGATAAAAGGTCTTATTCTTGGAACAAGAAACATAACTTTAGTGTCAAGTTAGGCTAATATCATTAAACACACACAATTAGCTAAAGTGCTAAGGAATGATTTATAAATTATGAAATTCGCAGGAGTAATTTTATAAAGAGAAATAGCAATTTTACTATGCTATCTGCACGTGTCACATACATTCACATGCATAGACATGTGACTGTTTTTATTTGCAAAATGCTTACTCATTTTTCAGGAAAAGGGCCTTGTACATCATTCAGTTCATCCATCTCATTTTACAGAAGTTGGGCCATTTGCCCAAGATATGTTTGTCACAGCTGTGTACAAAACCCAGTCTTTGGACTTCTAAGGTTCCCCCGTTATATCACGAGGTTATATGTTTGTTTTGCATATATTTTTTCTAAACTTATTTTGAAAAAAAAAAAAAAAAAAAAAAAAGAACCTATAGAAAATTTAAGACGTACTATGGCAATGCTGTGATAAATACTGTGATCACCAATATGCCAATATACCCTTCATCGGTTGTTAACATTTTGACTCATTGGTTTTGCTCCCTATCTCTCTCTGTCTCTGTCTCTGTCTCTGGATTATGTATGTATGTATGTATGTATGTATGTATGTATGTATATCTTGTTTTTACACTTTGTTTTTCCTTTTTTCCTAAGACATTTGAAAGGAGTTGCAAACATCACTCTTAGATAGGTCAGGAAGTGTCCCCTAGAACAAAGACTTTCTTGTACATAAGAACAAGAAATTATCCCAATTTAACAATGATACCATATTAGTATATTGTGTCATTATGCTCTATATTATATATTATTATATGTATCATTATGCTAAGTATTATGTATTCAGTCTATATTCAGATCTCCCAACTCTCCTTGTAATGTCCTTTAGTTTTTCTTTTTCAGTCTAGTGATCCAAATGAGGATCACATTTTGCATTTAGTTGTCATGTATATTTAGTTTCTTTTAATCTGGAGTGATTCTTCCATCTGGCTTTTTAAGGTCCTCTTTTAACACTGACAGTTTCAAAGAGTCAAATCCAATTGTTTAGTTGAATTTGGATTTATTTGATGGTTTCCCGTGATTAGCATCAAGATAAGCATTTTTTAAAGGCAATAACACTCAATAGGTGATGTTATGTACTACCTATGACTTGACATCAGTAGGAATATGCTGTCAGATTGTCCCATTATTGTTGAGGCTAACATTTACATTAAAAAAATGAATGTTTATGGACAAAAACATTTAAAGGCCATGAAAAACACTGTACATAGAAAATCATTTCACCTTGAGAATCCTGTATATTTGTGATAGAATAAGTCATGCAGTCAAATTGCTTAGAAAACAATTTTGAATCACCCAAAGCAGTATGTCTTACATCCTGTGGATTTAAAATTTGCCTTTATTTCTAAAAGTGTGGTATGTAGGCTTTAGTTTTCTCACTGTCATTGTAGTTTTATTAATAAATATCAGACATTGGATCACAGTAAAATCTCAGTTTGTCTCTTCCTTCTATATAGGAATTGCTTTTTTCCTCACCTCATCCTATATATTTCTACATTTTGAAATACTGAATATCTCATGTCATTTGAAAACTGGAAAACTGCTCAAGGATATCGCTAATACAGGGCCCAAGTCAGAATGCCCAAGCATAGAATGGTATTAATTCTGAAGGCATGGTTTCATAAAAGGAATTCAAAGTGTTAAGAGTTTATTGAGATGTACTTCATTCGTGTGAATCCTGTGTTCAGACCTCACAGGGGCATGCTTCAGAAGTGAGGTTGGCTGCCTTATATATGGCAATGGATCGTCTTCTATTCCTGTCCTCAACCAAAAACCAAAATCAGTCTTGTATGCCGAAGGCTCTGCTCTTGACTAACGGTGATTTAATCATTTGCTCATGACTAAAAAGCTTGAGTGCTAATCTTCTGAGTAGTTACAATGCCATTAAATATGGCTGGAAAGCACCTATGAAAGAATATGTTTGGGAAGTGTATTTTTGGGGTGGTGGTAGACATAGGTAGGGCTTTGCTTAGATCTCACAGGTCATTCCATAATTTGACTGATTTGCTATCTTTTTCCTCATATTATTCTGAAAATGTGATCACTTTCATGATTTTTCCTCACTGTTTAAATGGAAATTATAAAAAGTATGCCCAAGTTGTGTTGACTTGGAAGAAAATAGAACCTCTCAAGTCAGTTTAAAAAAAAACACAAAAAACTATCACTGTTCTTTCACTTGTAAAAATCATTCACACTCTTCGTAAGAAATTTATCACAATGGAATACTATTCGGCGGTAAGAAAAGATGATATAGGAACATTTGTGACAACATGGATGGATCTTGAGAGTATAATGCTAAGCGAAATAAGTCAGAAAAAGCAGAGAACCATATGATTTCACTGATATGTGGTATATAAACCAAAAACAACAAAAGAACAAAGACAAACAAATGAGAAACAAAAACTCATAGACACAGACAATAGTTTAGTGATTACCAGAGGGTAAGAGGGGTGGAGGGTAGGAGATGAGGGTAAGGAGGATCAAATATGTGGTGATGGAAGGAGAACTGTCTCTGGGTGGTGAACACACAATGGGATTTATAGATGATGTAATACAGAATTGTACACCTGAAATCTATGTAATTTCACTAACAATTGTCACCCCAATAAATTTAAAAACAAAAAAAGAAATTTTGTATCTAGTGTGTCACAACCATATGTATTTTGGTATATTTTCTTAGGCTTTTATGTTTATTTTTTGGTCAATGAAGAGTTTTGCTGATTTGTATTACATCGTTATTATATAAAGTATGCACAGTTTTTCTTTTGTAAACAAAAAATTATAACATAAGAATTTCTCTTACAGTAAATAGCCTAATCATGATTTTGATGGCTATACTTTATCCTGTTATAACGATGAGCCATAATTTATTTCATAGTCCTTATTTTTGTTTATATAGATAGTGTCTATCCTTAATCATGAATTTGTAACTAAAGATTTTCCTTCGTTTCAAAATATTACCTAGGGATGTCATGAATTTTGATACATAGTTTTGCAAAAAAGTAGTAGCAGGTTATATATTTTTTATTAATATATGTGATTACACAATATATATGTGAAAATATAGGTAATAATTTCACTAGCAATATTGTGTATTATATTTTATAAAAAGACTTTGCTAATTTTATAGGCCAATCTTAAAAACATTCATCTTAACTTGTATTATATGAAGCCATAACCTTTCCCATCTTTTGTGATCCAAATATATTTCCTCTTTCATGAGTATCTATATGTCCTTTGCTTACTTATCTTCTAGAGTTTTGATGGTTTAAATATCATATTTTATGTGCTTTTTTAATAGAACAAATATAAAAGTCATTTGGCCCTTTTATCTGTTATAGGGTTATTTGCATTTTACTTAACCCAATTTTGTCTTTGTCTTCTCTACTAAGGTGAAAAACATTTAAACTGTAAAGAGTGAAACTAACGTGAGTAAAGATAACTGAAGCTCAAGAAGGTGAGAATCACTTTGCTTCTTCAAACCTGTGAAAACTATTCATTCTCTAATGAAGTACTTTTCAAAGTAATGAAAGAATTTGGAGATGCAATCATGGAAAAATGTTGCTCATCTTTGAGCAAGATATTATTTTTTAAAATTAATAAAACTGTAGGATCTAAGCTTACTATCTTATACTTTGAGGGCACTTTGGCAAAATTATAGATGAACTGTTTATGAGAACACAAGAGGAAACAGTGACCAGTTAGAATCAGAATGAGGCCATAAACAAGATTTATGTCAAAGTAATTATGTTGAAGGGGTTATTAGGTTGAAAGATGGAGAGAATTCTGTGAACATAGTCCATTTTATTTTTGCAGGGCATTCATTGGAAACTTTTATAATATTCTTGTAGCAAAATGGAGAAGTATAGGCTGGGTGATATTCTGTTAGGTGGATTAACAGCTGGTTAAAGAGCTCACACAATAGGATATTGACTGATGGGAGCTTCAAGCTGTGTTCAACAGGCCTCCAAAATAAGCTATAGTTTAGTGAACATTTTTCTAATTACTAGGATGAAGAGATCAAAGCCTTCTTATCAAATGTGCATAGGTCCCAAACTGGGAATGTTAATGAATACAGGAATCTAATTGATGGAAATCATGGTAGTAGGCATACATGTAAAGTATAGTTAGCTTAATAGTTTAAAACAATGAATTGAGCAAATATAAGATGGGGAGTCTTCGTGCAAGTAAAAGAATTGATTGTCTCCACTGTCTGAGAGCTTCAAACAAGGGAAGAGTGCATCCTTATTTGTATCAAAGTTTTCTGGAGAAAACAGAACCAATAGGACACACACACACACACACACACACACACACACACACACACACTAATTTGGGAAAGGGCTGACAGGTCTGAAACCAGGGAGGCTGGAAATTCTGGTAGGAATCAATGTTGTAGGCTTGAGTCTGAAGGCAGCCTGGAGTCAGAATTCCTTTTTCTTATAGGCGTCTCATTATGGAGGATAATATGCTTTAGTCAAAGTTTATCATTCACAGCAACATCTAGATTGATGTTTTACCAAAAAATTGGGTGTCATAGCCTAGCCAAATTGACAGAGAAAATGAACCAACCCAATGTTATTCATGGAATATTAAGCTGAAGTGATAGAATTACCATATCTAGATCAATAATGGTCAACATTTACTGTTCTCTGCACAGCTCACAGCACATCTCATAATTTGGGTTTAGTCCTGGGTAACAGTTGTGAAGCTTATTTCTACTGGAACAAGTCAAGCATTGAGTTGATTGAATAGTAAAAATCTAGGAAAACACCCCATTTAAAGAATACTTGAACAAACTGTGATGCTCCTTAGAAAAAAATAAGACCCAGAAATGCTCTATTAGTTAGAACTCTTTTGGTTGGAAACAAGTCATACTCACTTATGCAAAAGGTGAAATGGATTGATTATGTAATTGAAAAATCCAGGAGATTCACCTGATACCCTGATATCAAACCACGTCATCTGATCTCTTTCCCCTGTCTCTTGGCTCTGATTTACATGTCTTCATTTTCAGGTAGAAACCTCTCTGTGAGGTGGTGCCTGAATCTTTGAGCTTGCATAGCAGGAAGAGAACTTCCGTTTCTCAAAGGTTCTGTAAAAACAACTGAAGTTGTGTCTTTTCAATTTAGTTTGTGTCAAATACCTAGTCAGAAACTGAGCCTGGCGCAGGAAATTTGTATGTATTTATTGGCAGGTCTGGGCCATATACTCATTCCAGCGTGTATACCTTTAACCCTTGCAAACAACGATATGGATTAAGCGTGAGCAAGGTGTGGCTAAAGGAAAATTAGATGCTGTTATGTACCAGAAGGGGGTGATGGGTACTGGCTAGCAAAAAAAGACAACCTTCAGTATAAATGACCTGACAACTATTTTCCAAACATTTGTAAGGCTGTAATGTATGAGAAGAATTAGGTTTTCTAGTAACCCCAAAAGGGAAGAACTGGTGTCAGTGGGTAGAAGTGAAGGGGAAACAGATTTTTCTCTACATAAGGAATAATATTCTCATGGAGTACCAGTATGTTGCATGTTGTAAAGTAACCTGTGCCCTGCCCCTCAAAGAATTTATGTAGAAACTTGATGGATATTGTAGAGGCGATTCCTGTTTTATATTAAAGAATTGCCTAGATATATTAGACAATCTCTTCTGTTTCTGTGACTTCATTATTCTGGTCTCTCTACACACACATGTGCCAGGGCATGCATATAACCTTGTGGTTATTACATCCCCAGGAGGGAAATTTAATCCAATTGCCTGATAAGGGCATTATTTAATATCAATTGTTTTTGAATTGTTACTTCTGTGCCTACTGAGTTGATTCCATGTTTCTAGTCTTGTTAATACAGCAAGACATAGGTAGCTAGCTACACATGTGGTGAAGAAGATATAATGCTCACTGGGGCAAGGAATGGAAAGACAGATGGGCGGGGTTCACTTTATCCTAGTGTACAGGTCACTTCCACAAACAGAATATTCAGTGGGGTTCACTTTATCCTGGTATACAGGTCACTTCCACAAACAGAGAGAATATTCAATTTCCACTTTATATTTCAGTTCTAGTACCAAACACGGAGTGAATATACACTATAAGGAAGAAATAACACTAAAGGGAAGCCCTCAAAGATAATTCTATCATCCATAACACCAGGCGCTTCCTGGCATTATGACTAATAAAACTCAGCTGAAAACATGTTCTAAATATTTTTATGTACAAAAAATAGAAAATTGTAATAAAATAATGGCTGTTATTTCAAACCATGAGTATAAAATGCCCCTGGGACAGAAATGCCTAATTATGAAATAAAACAACTTTTGTATCCCTCAGGCAATGTTCAAAAACTATTGCTCTCTCCAAAGTAGTCAGTATAATTAGTTCAATTCCCCAGAAGAAATGAAAAGTGTAGGGGAATTCATGTAGGGCCGTAGCTCAGGGCTGTGTCTTGGATTAGGACCAAATGGACTATTAAAATGTGAGTGTGAAATAAGTATATCAATATCATGGGTCAGAGGAATACTTCTAACACGAATTACTTGACATTATCTTTGAGTCGTAAGATTCATATACCAGGGATGCCAAAAAAAATGTATACACAGGACATGTAGTCATCTTTTGTTATCGGTACACATTAAGTATTAAAATTTTAATATAGTTTGTTTTCCTTTCTTAAAATATGTATACTTTTTTTTGGCACCTTCTGTATTTGCTTTTCAGAGGTAAGTTGAGAGTTATTAATTCTAGGAGAACTAGGATGACGTTTGATGGAAGTTTATTCCAAACGTTGGTTAGCCATGCCTACCTCCATGCCTCAGCTTTTCCAGTTCTCAAATGGGGTTAAAAATGCCTATGGGGTTAGAAACAGGAAGCACAAAAACAAACAAGCAAGCAAGCAAACAAACAAAATGAAAGGGCGAGAAATAGAAGGAAAATACCAAGATTTATTTCATGTTTCCCCTTGAAATATTTTAGAGAACTATAGTACTTGATGGGGAAAATATTCTAGAATTATAAAAATCATTATTAGGATAAGTATCTTAAATTTTGCTACCTAGAATTTATTCCTACTAAACTGTTTCTAAAGACATTTATTTAAAGTTATTTTGTGAATCATTTGTTAAGAAATACTGTATTGTTCTTTGTATTTTAAATACAAGCTGGGACATTTTAAAAATGAGTTGGATACTTTATAGCTTCCGGAGAGCATTGCTCTTTTCTTAAGCTAGGATGCTGTACCTTCTATGTGGATCTCCTTTTGTTGACCTTGGATTCATAACTATGGCCTCGTCCTCTTGGTTTGCTCTCAGAGTGGGAGTTGAATACAATCTGTGTCAGTTATGGTTCTAGCAGGAAACTGAGTAATTTGGAGAATTTAATAAGGGGACTATTAACAACAATGTGTTCATATTATAGAGAAATCACAAGGTACAATCCAGAATGACAGGAGAGGAGGAGTTCCCAGAGACCCAAAAGAAAGAGAGCTATCAGGAGAGGGATGCTTGGCCAGAGCTGTGACCTTCCGTCGAACCATCTTTAGTGGAATTGCAGAGAGGGAGCTGGGTGAATGACGACCTGACCTCCATCTTTTCTTCTTTCTGATTCTCTGTTTTCTTTAGTGGGTTTTCCTCACTGGAGACTGCAAGAAGCTTGATGATGGAGTCGTCTACACTGATTTCTGTCTACTGTCTGATTTCCTGTCTACGCTAATGGGTTCTCCCTGCAGAATCCAGCTGGCAGCCAGAGTTCTAGAAGCTTGCTGATAGAGTGGTCTACACAGGTCAGCTTCCCGGGACACATGGTGGAGAAGAGGGCACAGTGGATTTGGATGGGGCTGACAGAAGAGATCCAGCATGGTCTGTAGTAGCATTCCATTTTCAAAAGCAGAAATGGGATAAGAGGCTGTTACTGCATTTGACTAGATTTGAAACAAAACCTCAGAGGTGGATGTAGGAAAGTTGCATTGTTTTGTTGCAGAATAAAACACATTTAGGTCTTTGTCAGTGAATGTAGCCTGAGAGTTTGTCAAGCCATGGCTTGTTAGAACAAACCCTCTGCATGATCGAGCCTCAAGGATCCCATTTGCTTACGTCTGGTTTTTAGTCTCATCTTCTGCAACATGAAAGCAATTTGTCTGGATGAGGAAATATCACATATTAGGAAACTTTGAAGGATGCTTTTCTTAGAGCCGTCAACACAGTTTTCCAAAGACTGGAGATGCTAAGAAGGGAGCATTAGAATACTCAGAGGCACCGAAGATGACAGCTCAGAATAAGAGATGATTTTAAAGATTATTTATGGCAAAAAGGAATATCCAGGGAGATTTTCCCCGTCTTTTTTTTCTCTCATAAAATTCAATGAAAATGAAAAATTTGAAGTGGTTAACACTAAGTCCAGAAAAAGAAACATTTTTTTTTTCCCTCCTCTCTTCTAAATTAGGCAATTAGTTTCTCCTGTTAGGAGAGTTTCCTCTACTTCTTAATGATTAGCTTAACTGAGAAAGGCTAAGTAATTTTAATAATCATTTTATAATTACTATTTGATTATACTATCTTAAAAATTAATATATAAAACATGATAATTTTATAGAAAAACATATATCTTCACATAAAATATCTTTATGTATTTTAAAGGTTCTCCTTAAACACAAAGATATGTTCATTTTTATTTCCTCTCATATTTCCATTTCTTCTCTCTCATTTACCCTGAAGCTCAACTCTGGGGAAAATGGTTTTGATTGACTACATGGTTTCAGAGTTTTCACAATTTGCTCATGCATCACAGATATATTTTGAGACTAAATAAAATCATACCTGTAAAAGTACTGTAAGTCTTGAGTGGAGGAGTTATGTGGAGTCAAGGTGTCCTTATTAACCAAAGGAGCCTTCATTCTCCAGACACAGCCATAGGCAGGGCGCAGGAAAGCACCTCAGTGACGTGGTCATCTTCCAAAACCTTCGGTTTATTTCACGATTAACAAAGTAAATGGGTATTATTTGAATTGTAGACTGGGTGCCTGCATTCATCAGGGACCCTTTGTATGCATGTGATGCCACTGGATATGAGGAACAGTATAAAATACACCTCTGGCTCTGAGATGCTTTCTAAGAAGACAAAAGAGAATTTGGATGTCCATTGAGGCTATGATGGTGATTTCAACTTTGTGGCTTCCCTAGACTTGCAAGTTTACGGAGGTTAGTCCCTACATTGCTCTCCACATCACTCTCCAGCTTATCAGCCTTGGAACTGCTTCTTTTCTTATTTTGTCATGACTGAGGTGTCCCAAGGATCAGAAAAATCGAATTGGAGATTAGTTTTTGTGAAATGGAGACTGACAAACTCTCTTAAAGAGAATTGAGATAAATTCTTTTCACTTGTTTATTTCTAAGTGTTGAGGAGAAAAAAAGGTTTATTGATATCTCAGAGCATACTTGATATTATAAAATCTATCAGTACAGTGAAAACCAAATTGTAGGAAAGAAGTTAATTTGTTTCACTAAGTGTCTCTTTTTGCTTAACTATCCTAAAAAACAAGCACAAATAAGTTACTAGGAAATTGTGAAGACAAACTGGTGTGGAGTTTACATTCCAAGTTAGACAGCAGGTTATTTCCAAAGCTCTTTCTGTGTGATGTGGTTGATATGGGAATCATTGGAGCAGAGTTTTTCTTTTTTTTCTTTTTTTTTCTGGTTTATTTTACTTTTTTGATTGGTTTTGGGGAAGAGATGCAGAAATTGGGAGAAGTTTGTGGTTGGCGTTTATTGGATTACAGTTTTTAAAATTTCATGCTTGCAAACAGAGCTCTATCTCTATGAAATTGATATGTTTTTAAAACTAAAAACAAGTTATTAAGTGTATAGCATCTAAGTTTCAGATGATGAGGACCTGAATGAAAAGGGCAGGAGTAGGAATAAAAAGGTGAGAGGAATGCAAGAGATATTGTAGAAGAGGAGTGGCTGTGTATTCTGCTGAGAGGCAAAGTGAAAAAAATTCCAGTGCTTTGTGCTTGTGGTTAACTGAGAGAATCATATTAACATTAATAAAATAAAGATGTTTGAGGGGCAACTTATTTTCAGAGGGTGGGGGTGAGGTGAGGAAAGGGTATGTACTAGAATCATTACATTTGCAGATACAACATTTGCAGCATCCAGTATTCCATAATGACACTACAATGTTTCAAGACATATTAATTTGTAATGGAGATGATAACGCCTTCCTTGAGTTGTGAAGATTAAATGAGGCAACATATATAAAGTGTTTAGGGATAATGATTATGATTATCAGCATCGTCATTACAAAAATGTTAAGCAAGGATTGACTAAGTCCTATGTATCAATATTTTTGTAAGATTTTTACATATATTAACTAATTTAACTCCAATGGCTCAATGAAATAAGCACTGACATTGTCTCACTTTACAGATGAGGAAATTGAGGATTAGTGAGAGGCAAGCAACTTGCTTGTTGCTACATTCAGTGGCAGAACTCAGACTCAATTCAGATAATCAGGCTCCAGAATTCAGCTCCTAATCACTCTCTTCTAAAGTCTCCTGGGCAGAATTTGAACACATAAGTCTGGTATGGAGTGCAATAGTAAGTTTTTGGTTACTGAGTGCTCCTAGCTAACAGCCTTGCATCCATACCTCAGTTAGTAAATCTTGTGAATTTGAGGATGCTCAAAAGGTTCTGGGAAAGTCAATGGGTCTATGAGCATAAAGGAAAAGACTTTAACACTTTTTGTAAAGTATAAAGACACAAGGTCAATTCTTTAAAATATTCACAAACAAAGGAATTCACAGTAATGTAATAATTTCAGCCCTTTTGATACTAATTTATTTGACAAATATTTTTTGAGCACCTATCACAATGTTAAGCACTATAAAGCATTTGATGGGGAAGAAGAAAATTCCTTCTAATAAGCTTACTGTGCAGCATGAGAGATAGATGAATGAAACGTAAGTACAATACAGTGAAGTAAGACAGTTAACCCTTGAACAATGTGGGTGGTAGGGACAACTCCCCACCCCTAGTTGAAAATATGCATCTACCTTATGATTTCTCAAAACTCAACTACAATAGGCCCTTCACATCATGGATTCAACTAACCGAGGATAGAAAACTATTTTCATTCTGTGGTTGGGAATCTGCAGTGGGGAATGAGGAAATACTGTTTTCCACCCACAGTTGGTTGAATCCACAAGTGCTAAACCTGTGGATAAGAAGGGCTGACTGTATTTATTGAAAAAAGTCTGCATGAAAGTGAACCCACGCAGTTCAAACCTACGTGGAGGTAAGCACCAGGAATGCATTACTTGGTCATAGGAGGGTCAAATGTAATACTTTTTGGAAGAAGTGATGCAAAACATGGAAGTTGAGGGATGAATAGATCAGTGCAGGCGAAAATGAGAGGGCAAGTGGAGAAGTGGGAGAAAATAGGCTCTGCTTGTGAAGCTGCAACTAGTTCAATGTGGCTGAAAGATGCAATTTGTTGGGATGAGCACCAGGTAGAGATAAAGTTGGAGAAGTGAGAAGCAGTCCATTTTCAAAGGCTTTCTAGGTTACGGCAAGGAGTTTGATAACTATCTTGAGGGCCGTGGAACCTATTGATGTGATTTAAGCAGAGAAGTGCAATGGTCCAGTAGCATGCTTGCAATATATCTGGAGCATACAGATACGCTGGTCTTGTAGTAATCTTGAAGTGCCTTTGGGGAGTACATTTTTATTCATACCAACTTTGAGCTGAGCACCCATTGCATATATAAAGAGCTTATAAACCATATGAAGGAAAGATAAACTTTCACCTAAATTTTAGCATACAGCGTGTCCTTCTTTTCTAATGAGTACAGTTTGATTTTGGTGCAAACTTAAGGACAAATGTGTATAGCCAGATTGTTTCACTACAAAATCACTAGCTATTTGACCGGGGATGCAACTTAACTTGACTTCTAGTCTTGGTTGTGCTCTGTGAACCCAGGACAAATCAGTAAATCATCTTGTGCCTTGATTTCTTTTTTTTATCTGTAACTTGAGAAAGTTGAGAAAAATCATCATTAAAATTTCTGCTGAGCTCTGAAATTCACCTATTGTGGTTTGGAACTTTTTAAACATTTCACTTACATGAAAAGTGACTAAGTTTTACTACACACTGTCTTTTTTGTTATGTTTTTCCCTCCCCTCTTGAGTGATTTCAGTGGTAGTTTTTATTGCAGAGAGGGAGTGAAATGACAGTAGGATGTACAAGCTGAAGAAGAATTTAGAGACCACCTTATTCATTCCCACATGATACAGATAAAGAGACTGAGGTCCCCAAATTATGTGACTCATGCAAATTCTAGCAGTGGATCAGCAGCAGAGGGAAGTCCAGAGCCCAAGGGGGTTTCTGAATCCAGCCCAGTTCTCTTTTTACTCTATTTTGGGGGTCCCTTTCCCTAGCTCCACCAGGGCTATATAGGGTGATGTCATAGGTAATAAACTGGGAAGAAAGTTGGGTACCATGGAAGCTTTCCGATGTTTTTAAGTAGAAGTGATTGTATCACTGCTAATTAGGGCTACTATTTATTTTTCTGTCTTAAAGTTGCCTAAAAAAATAAAATAGATATTTGTAAAAATATATAAATATATAATGTATATCACAATTTATTACATACACACAATAATATATGTAATAACATATATATTTTGCTTTCATATTCTTCATGAATGATTCCTTCTTTTGTACTAATGTTTCTGCTGCGGTTTGTCTTTAAAAAAAAAGATTCTTTCTCCTTTTTTTCCTACCTCCATTTCTTTTACATCAGCAACTAAATGATCTTCCTCTTAGTTCAGGAAGCTGGCAGCCTCAATCTGTAGCCTTTAGATAGCCAGCTAATTAAGGGGAAAGCAGGTGTGGATGGGTCTATTCAGCCTGTAAATAAGTGCCAAAAATTAAAGTTATTGGTCGGTGAGTGCTAGCAGGTGGAAGCAGTGTTTTATACCTTTAATAGAGCAGGGGAAAAGCCAGGCAGGTTAGAAGGCCTTACGGGTAGGAAAGGAAAAAAATGACTTTTTATGACTGAAAGCTCTTCAAAAGAGAATGTGTCTATTTCTGAATCACTGTCTTGTTCGGTATTAATCCTAAAGACACATAATTGCCGGCCCTAAGGGTGTAATGTTCCCTGAGCAGTGCTCCATAACCTGTATGGCCTGGGCTGAAATAATTCATGGTCTCAAGCTGATACTTACTGGCGTACCTCATGACTGACTGCGGACATTAGTGTCTGTGTTCTTTTGTGATTTCTCTTCTCCATTTTTTACATATGCTCAAATGCCCCGATTTCCTTATCTGCAAAATCACTCACTTAAATGCTGAGAAAAAAAAAAGTGATCTATTATAGTGCAACTTAAAACATTACTTAATGAAACGATTTGGAAATAAAAATTTATATGAGGAAATGAATTCCTGGAAGCATACTTCTCCCTTTGTCATTTCTTTTTTCCTCCTGATCGCCCCCCTCCCTTTCCTTCCTTTGTGTTTAATAATTTATTTTAGCATTTCTTAACTGGAGGACATTTTTCAGTGGGGTGTTATGGCAGAAGACTACAAAAGCTTCATATATTACACATTCAAAATACATTAATACATGGCTGAAATGCTAACACGTACAATAGAATAATTATACTGTATCTTCACTGAAATTGTACACATGGCTTTGTGATCACACTCATTAATTTAGATCCAAATGAAGCAAAATTATTCTGCATGGCTGCTCAGTTAATTTATGTGATATAAGTAAAGAAAAGTTAAATAAAGTGTGATGGAAAAATGAGACTGCAGCCAGCAATTAAATTAGGTCCAGAGGAAGAGGTTCACTCATCTCCCCAGGCTTCTTGGCCTCTCTTGTCTGCAAAATTATTCATGTTATTGCAAAAATGTGTCCATTTCAAGACTGTATCTTGGAATGTCTTGATGGAAATTCTGAAGGATCTCCTTCACAGCCAATTTTTTTTTTTTGGGGGGGAATAATGCACTGATATGATAGATGCTTTTGCTTTGAATTATTTAACTATCTAGGTTAAAGAACACAACAGTGTTTCTATTGATATGAGTTGAACTCCTAGCAGAATGGGAAAAATGCTGTGCTGTATTGTGTGGTAGTTTTAGGGGTTTGGACATCTTACAAGTAAAGTACATATTATATATAGTTTCAAATAGACAAAGAGATATTTTTCTTTCTTTTTTAATTGAGGAGAAAAAATGTGTCTCCATGATTTTCTAGTAGTATAGCACTGTATGTATATATTTTAGAAAAAGCTACCCTGTTGCTCTCTCCCTTATTTCAGCCCATTGTGGTGTTGGAAACTGGTAACTAGTTTCATTTTTGTGATCAGTGGGATTATAATTTTTCTTACAAGATGGAAAAATGATTATATTTCTGTATACTGAGTATAGAAAATGGACTGATTTTGAATTTCAATGCCATTTGAAAGCATCCACAAAGCCTCTGTCCTTCATTTCCTTAAACTTTCATTTCTGTGAGAGAAAAGCAGATTTAATTCAATTAGAAAAAATTTCACTGGCCTAAGTTCCAGAAATGTATATAGATAAATGCCATAAGAAAAGATGAAATACTGCCATTTGCGACAACATGGATAGATCTTGAGATCATTACACTAAGTGAAATAAGTCAGACAGAAAAAGTCGAGAACCATATGATTTCACTCATCTGTGGGATATAAAACTGATGACAACAAAGGAACAAGACAAGCAAATAAAGAAACAAAAACTCATAGACACAGACAATAGTTTAGTGGTTACAGAAGTAAGGAGGGATGAGGGTGAGAGAAGAAGGTAAAGGGGGGTCAAATATATGGTAATGAAAGGAGAACTGACTCTGGGTGGTGAACATATAATGCAAAACATAGTTAAAAAAAAGAAAAAAAACATAAATGGCAGGGCCTCTATCCTCTTGACTGCTTGAATCTAGTAGATCAAAATTAAAAAACACAAAAAAACACAAAAAGGACATGTGCAAGTAGCTAACCAATTCTGCCACAAACGAGTTGATGGTTCAAACTACAATGGAGGTTCAAAGAGATATACTTCAAATCCAGGTGGCAGTGGGGTGAAGATGGCCTTCATGAAGCATATAAATTAGTAAAGAGAGAAAAGCAAAATATTACGACTTTGGGGGAGAATTATTCACTTAAGGAAAGGAGAAGAAATGGATAGAGAGCAGTAATCAGAGACACAGGTGAACATGAGGATGATGTAATTCAGTGAAGTGTAAGAGAGAGTTTCAAGAAGGACAAGACCAACAGAGACAAATACAGAAGGGTGGCTGAGTAGGAGTGGGGCACGGGCAAGACTATTGAATTTGGTGCTCAGAGGTCATTGGCTACTTCAATGCAGTGATGAAGACGGAAACAGATGGTAAATGCTTAGGATTGCACGAGCAGGGTTCAGGGTGTTACTCTTTCAAGGTGAACGAAGAATGTTGAGATCGAACTAGAAAAAAGAAATCTTTTGTGAAACTTGGATGTAGATCTCTGAGACTTCCTTGATAGATTTTCCAGCCCATTTTCACTTAAGCTCCCTGTTCCATGGAGCATGAATGTCACCCCAGCATTGCTCTCCCGTCATTTGCTAGGATTCTCTGGAATAAGGAGGTCATTTCTCAGTGGGGACCTCTCCTGTCATATACTGACTATGAACATCTCCCTTCTATGTAAGAACTCCATTTTCACATTGACATGTTGCTTTCCTGTCACATTTCTGTGGAATAAAAAGTGACTGCTACCATTTATTGGTAAAGTTGGAGGTCATGATTCTAAAAGATAGTAACTCATACATTTCTTGGTTGTAGAGAAGTAGGAATGCAATTAGCTGCCACATAAAAATAATGAGACAGATAGTTAAGAAGCAGATTTCAAACCTCCCTCCCCCCTCCTTGCAATCTTATAATAAGTTCCCTTCCATCCAGGGGGACTCCATGGATGGATCTTTGTATCCCTAAGATCCATTCTCTTACAAGAACCAGTTGTAATTCTGAGTAAAATTTGAGTAACATTTTGATCAGAGGAATGGGATGGAAAGGGGAAGAAAGATAAAGAAAATAATTTAATGAATAGAACAATTTCACATTCCAAATCCATCTAACAAACCTCTACTTTCAATTTTCATCATGAATGGAGAAAATATCCATTTCCCTCTTTACCTTTCATTTTATCCTGCTATTGATAATGTTTTCCTTTAATACTTCTTTGTGTAGAAAAATACGGTATTGAGGATTCAAGTAAATATATGGTTAAATCTTGTTCCCCAAATTCCAAATACAAGTGGCAATACTTTCTGGCTGTATTGCTTTTTGTTTTCTACTTTAACTCTTTAGAGTATTTCACTTCTCATCTCTATTCTGTGCCACATAATTTATGCAATCATTTTCTTGAAAATAAGGTCTTCTTTTGCATATCAAGAAGTGTACAAAGTTCCAAACATTCTCTCAGACATTATGAGATCACTTGGGAGAAAAGTGCTGCCTCAGCAGAAATGTTGTAGCTGTCACTGATTTATGGAGGCATCACAAGGAAATGAAGGGAGACCAAAGACTGAAGAAAGCAGTCATTTCAAGTATAAGTAATCCCAAGAACAAAGTTTTGTTCATTTATAGTTTCCACAATTTTAGAAAGTTAATGCCTGGCGTTTTTCCTTGGCTCCTTTTGTTTGTGTACAATTATCTTGAGACTGGTTTTCTAGCAAATAGTGTGCTCAAATATGGGAGTAATTCATAAGAATGTATTTATTCAGTGAATCATTAAAACTACATTCACATTTTTACTAAGCTATATATGGTGTTGATTTTCTATATGAGCTGTTTGGTATAGCATTATATATTGTTATATTTGCTTTGGAATATTTATATTGAATTCTTATGAAGCTGTGCTCTCTATTTACCTTAAATTAGCAGTCTAATTTTGTCTTTTGTTACCCTAATATAACTGTCTTCCTCTATCTCCCTCCCCTTCTATTAGTTCTACCTTTCTCTTAGGAGGGTAAAATTTACCTAAATTTAGGAGGGTAAATTTAACTAAAATTAAAGATACTTGCCTTGTAAGGCATGTTCTGTGACCACTGATACATTATTCTTCCCCAGGATCTCTGCACTACCCGATAACTTTACTGTCTTCCTGTGTTAACCTTTCACCTCTGACCCTGACTCACTTTACTCTGGGTTTAGGTTCTATGAGTATATGGTAAATAGTTTCTCTCTGATGTGCATTAAACTGTGTCCCCTTCTAATAGATATGTTCAAGTCCGAATCCCCAGTACCTGTGAATGTGACCTTATTTAGAAATAGGGTCTTTGCTGATGTTGGTAAGTTAAAAGGAGATCGTAATGGCTTAGGATGGGTCCTAGTCCAAGAAAAGGGAACTTTGGACACAGACATACACACAGGAAGAATACTGTGTGAAGAGTAATGCAGCTGCAAGTCCAGGAGTGTCAAGGATTTCCAGCCACCCTAGGACAGAGAGGCACAAAACAAGTTCTCTCTTAGAGCTTCCAGAAGGAACTAACGTGGCCATAACATTACCTCCAGAACTGTGGAAGAATAAATTTCTGTTATTTTAAAGGACCCAATTTGTGGCAATTTGTTACCACAACCCCAGGAAGCTAATATACCGGTCTGTTATATATTTTTAAAAAATTATTTAGTTTTAATAAAAATAAAACTGAAACTAGGTAATGGTGAAGACTATCATTCAGGCTTTTGGGTTGCAGACAATAGAAACTGATGTTGGCTATTTTAACTAGCCACTAAAATAAAGTGTATTAGAATGATAGATGAGGCTAATGGAATCGACAGGAAAGCTGGAGAACTGGGCTGGAGACCAGGCAGGGCACAGTGGCAACAGCTGTGGTCATGCCATGGGATCAGTTTTGGGATGCCATGTGCACTAGATATGCCCTGCTCTGTGGTTGGTTCCTGTGTCTCCATAGTGAATTCCTTGCGTGATTTTGCTGCCTGTCCCTGAGTTACTCCTTCTGGGATTGACCCACAAGTATTCCAAGCAGAGCCTCGGCCATGGGGCTGGGCCTTGCCTGCAAGGGAGCAGAGATAGATCACATCTCCCTTAGCTCCAGGAGTGGGATGCAGTGATTTCTGGTGACTTCTGTCTGGACTTTCTTAGCATTGTGTAGAAGGTAAATTTTGCTTCAGATGCTTGTTAAATGACAAGGCAGACTTTATTTGAGCTACTGCAATAGGGGAGGGAGGCTTCAGTGTGGAACTGAGTTCAATTCCAAATATAGCAAAGACAGCTAGAGGTTGGTAGCAAACAAGCAGAGTGAGGGGGGCAGTGGATGGAAACTTACTGAGGAACATGATCAGATATCAAGGGTGTGTGGGGGGTCTTGCTAAATTTACTTAACAGGATTCTTTGCTATTAGGTTGGTGCAAAAGTAATTGCGGTTTTTGCAGTTATTTTTAACCCTTTAAAGCGTAATTTCTTTTGCACCAACTTAATAAAACTGGGCTCTGCAGGTTGAGGTTGAGGCCTAGTGAAAAAGTGGGCTCAGAGGAGCCTGACTGAAGTTAGGTCAAAGAAAGAGTCTTTTTTATCATCCATTCATACGCAAAGAAAAGAATGTGAATAATAATGGTCTAGTTATCTTGATAGTGATTTATTAGGAATTTGAAAGGGGTAGGTAGCCCCTTAAAATGAATCTGCCTGGCTTGAAAATGAGTGTTAATTGCCACTAGTTGGAGTTCTAAGTAATGCTGCTTTGTCATTTACTCTACAGGATACAGCCCTTACTTAAACTCTCCTATAATTTGTCTGGCTGGGGAAAGTTGCCTTCATTTTTTATGTTTACTTTTTCTTTTAAGTCTCTTAATCTTCTTTAGCATCTAGAGAAGAAAGGATAAACCCATCCCCTGTGCTAGTTTTCTTCATTTGCACCCTTCAGTCCAGTTCTCTGCCATCCTCTCCTTGCTCCATTCCCCAGAAGGCTATTCTCTATCTGGACCAACTTCCCTTTGGTCAGTGGGAGGCACTGGCAGGAGATCGAAGGGTAGAAAGACAGAAAGGTCTCACTGTCTACTTTGGTGGCATGATTCTGGCAGCAGATATGTCCTCCTATCCATGGCTCCTGTCAAGGTTCCAGCTCTCACTAGGGCACTGTAACTATTTCTTCCTTTTGCCCATTCACTCTACGGATGGAAATGGCTTCTCACTGGTTCCCTTAATTCTGTCCATAACACTGCAAATAATCTCTTCATAAAATCTCTTCCGATGAGCCATCAGATCTGTATCATTTACCTAAAAACCGACTGGGACATTTGTTCAATCATCTCCATAGTTAGATGTTCTCTCTACTTAGCCATAATTCTAATTTCAAAATTCTAGTCAAAATCTACCTTCTTTTCAAGCCCCCCAAGATTATATTCTGGCTATTTCCAGAAAATTGTGAATGGATGCACTTCTTTTGAGATATTATGTACTTACATGTTTTCACTTTGAATGTGCCTAACTCATTAATTAAATTATAAGTGCCTCAAGTATATATACTGTCAAGTTTACATACTCTTTTTCTATACCCTGCCCAGTTTGAGCTCTGCAAGATCTTGTATATACTGCATGTGGTAGGAAAAACTGACCAGAAAGCAACAAAGTCCAAATACATACAAAGTCAGATGATCTCATATTGTAGTTGTAAAATACATCACATTTAATATTTATTGCATTGGATGCTTTGAATTTCTGGAAAGAAATGTATAGACATATATATTCTTATTTTTTTATAGTTTAAAAAAAGAAAGGTTCTTTATTCTTGCTTAAACTACTATGACAGTTTTATTATATTTTTTTCCAGATTTATTGAGATAAAGTTGACATATAACATTGTGTAAGTTTAAGGTATACCGTGTAATGATTTGATACCCATATACATTGTGAAATGTTTATCATAGTAAGGTTAATTAACACATCCTTTACCTTGTATAATTAACATTTTGTTATCATGAGAACATTAAAGCTTTACAATTATAAAAAATTTAAAGTATACAATATAGTTTTATTAACTATAGATGCCATACTACAAATTAGCTCTCCAGAGTGTATTTATCTTGTAACTGAAAGTTTGTACCTCATTTTTTTCCATCTTTAAACCCCTGGCAACCAGCATTCTACTCTCTGTTTTCATGAGTTCAAAGTTTTTAGACTCCACATATAATTGAGATCATACGGTATTTGTCTTTCTCTGATATATTTCATGTAGCATAATTCCCTTAAGGTCCATCCATGTTGTCACAAATAGCAGGATTTCCTTCTTTTTTGTGGCTGAATAATATTCCACTATATATATAGTCAATGTAAGAAACTTCCAAAACCTGTAGAGAATTTTTATAAGAGTTCATTTGAGTTAAATGGACAATTTTCTGGAAGCAAGATCTCAGATGCTTCTTAGAATGGCAGCATACAGCTTCTTTTATGCATGCTGTATTAAGAAAGGGAAGATTACAAGAAGTTGGGAGAAAGCAAGGTGGGTATTGAATTATAGGATAGTTAACAACCTTATGTGCTCCCTTGAGGGTGGTTATGGGAGCCTGAAAAAGAGGCATTTCAAAGGTATCTTAACCTAGATGCAAAAACAATACACAGTGCTTGTTTAAGGCAAAGGTAAACCTTTTACTAAAAAAAGTTTTATGCCTGGGGTGTGATTACCAACTAAGACCTGCCCACTTAAGAATTTATGATCAGATCACCCTGTGAGGTTACTTTTGGTTAGATTTATTATAACACCCCCTTTCCATTATATATATGAAGTGTGATTAAAAATATGTATGTATAAATAAAAAATATACATGTATAAATAAAAAAAATTATTACTCCCCCTTACATTGAAAACACTTATCCCATAATTCTTGCCATTTTCTGAAGCAGTTCTGGAAGTCGTCTTTCGTGAGTGTCTTTAGTTGCTCTGTCGTGGCTGCCTCGAAGTCCTGAATTGATTCAAAATGTTTTCCTTTCATGGTCATTTGGACTTTGGGGCAGAGCCAGAAGTCACACGGTGCCAGATCTGGTGAATAAGGTGGATGAGAACAAACCATAATGTTTTTATTGGACAGAAATTGCAGTACCAAATACTATGTGTGATACAGAGCTTTGCCATGATGGAGGATGAAGTAAAGACACTCATGAAAGAGGACTTCCAGAACTGCTTCAGAAAGTGGCAAGAATGATAGGATAAGTGTGTTAGAGAGAGGGAGAATATTTTGAAGGGGATTAATGGCAATGTGTCTTTTACTGTAATCATTTTTTTAAAAAAATGTAAACATTTAACATATTTTACGATCACATCTCATATATATTCTTTATCCATTCATCCATCGAAGGACATTTAGATTGTTTCCATGTTTTGGCTATTGTGAGTAATGCTGCATTGAACACGGAAGTACAGATATTTCTTTGGAATTGTGAGTTTATTTTCTTCAGCTATATACCCAGAAGTGGGATTGCTGGATCATGTGGTAGTTCTGTTTTTAATTTCTTGAGGAACCTCTCTATTGTTTTCCGTAGTGGCTATATCAATTTACATTCTCACCAGCAGTGCACCATCGTTCCCTTTTCTCCACATTTTTGCCAGCAATTTTTATTACTTATCTATTTGATAATAGCTATCCCAACAGGTATGAAGTGACATCTCATTGTGGTTTTGATCTGCTGTAGTGAGTCTCCTGCACGCAGTATATAGTTGGGTCTTGCTTTTTTTAAAAATCCATTCAGCTACTCTATGCCTTTAATTGGAGCATTTAATCCATTTACATTTAAAGTAATTACTGGTAGATAAGGACTTACTATTGCCGTCTTGTTAATTGTTTTCGGGCTGTTTTGTAGGTCCTTTGTTTCTTTCTCTCATGCTGTCTCCCTTTGTGAATTAATGATTTTCTGTAGTGGTGTAATTTGATTCCCTTCTCTTTATCTTGGGTATATCTACTGTATGTTTTTGTTTTGTGGTTACCCTGAGGCTTACTTGAAACATCTTACACATATAACAATCTCTTTTAAACTGATAACAACTTAACTTTGTTTGCATACAAAAAACTCTACCCTTTTATTCCCAACAGTTTATGTTTTTTGGTGTCACACTTTACATCTTTTTATACTGTATAGCCATTAACAAATTAATTAGCTATAACTACAGATGGTCCCTGACTTACGATGGTTTGACTTTCAATTTTTGAACTTTATGATGGTGCAAAAGTAATAAACACCACTTCAGTTTTTAAATTTTGATCTTTTCCAGGGTTAACGATGTGTGATACAGTACTGTCTCATGCTATTGGGCAGTGGCAGTGAGTTTCAGTTCTCAGTCAGCCATGTGATCAGGAAGGTAAACAACCAATACTCTACAATGTACTTGGTGCTTTTTGGCTATTGTGTCTTGTGTTTTTTATCCCATCATGTGTAAAAAATACCCTTCTGTGTCTCCTGCTTCTGGTGATCTGGTGATAAGATGAGGGAGGCAATTAATCTTGAGTTAAAAATTAAGATAATCACCTTACTGTAGGTTAATGTAAGTGTTTTGAACATGTTTAAGGTAGGTTAGGCTAAGATATGATATTTGGTAGGTTAAGTGTATTAAATGCATTTTTTACTTATGATATTTTCAACTTATAATGGATTTATTGGGACATAACCCCAGTGTAAGTTGAAGAACATATGTATTTTTAATATTTTTATAATTCAACCTTTATACTATGTTGTACACCTGAAACTAATGTAATATTGACTGTCAATTGTAATTGAAAAGAAAAAGATCAAATGGGATATACAGTCATGTGCCACACGGTGACATTTTTTTGGTCAACGACGTTTCGGTCAATGATGATCCGCATGTATGATGGTAGTCCCATAAGATTATAATGGAGCTGAAGCATTCCTATTACCTGGTTACATCATAGCCATCATAGCACACACATTACTTACATGTTTGTGGTGATGCTAATGTAAACCAACCTACTGCGCTGCCAGTCACATAGAAGGATAGCATGTATGATTATGTACAGTACATAATACTTGATAATGATAATAAATGACTGCATGACTGGTTTATGTATTTACTATACTATACTTTTTATTGCTATTTTAGAGTACACTCTTTCTACTTATTAAAAAAGTGTTTGCTGTAAGACAGTATGCTGCGTTACGCTGGTAGCAGCCTCCTACATCTTGTGTTTACCATGTCTTTTGATTGCATCATTTTTCTCTAGGGCTTGATTTAATATTCTATTGTTTTGTGCAGTAACATGCTCCATAGACCTGTGGCCTCAGAGTAATGGGCTATACCATATAGCCTAGGTGTGTATTAGGCTATGCTGTCTAGGTTTGTATAAATCCATTCTATGATGTTTGCACAGTGACAAAATTGCCTAATGACACATTTCTCAGGATATAGCCCGGTCCGTAAATGGTGTGTGACTGCATACACACACACACACACACACACACACACACACACACACACACACACACACATATATATAAAACTGAGGAGGGATACAGCTGACTATGACAGAAAGACAAAGTTCCTAAATAATGTGTGAAGATCAAACCCTTAGGTACTAACAGTGTGATTGTGGGCAAGTCACTCGTCCACCATGAGACCCTCATGCAGAATTTTGATTCATTTGAATTCAATGTGTATTCACAGAATTCCTGGACCTTTTCAGGAAACTTAGCTGCAATAGGAGCTCTATCTTATGTCAGGACTTAATTGTACCAGGTGGTCTTTCGAGTTAATTAGCCATCTTGAATCCCATGCAAATGATTTCACTGAACTCTTGAAGAAAAAAAAGCCCTGAAAATATCTCTCTTAGATTGGGATTGTGCAGGAATAGCTGATTTAAGCATATGCAGACATTTCCCTAATGTAATATGCGTACCTTTCTAAGAAAAGGGCAAACAGAACTTCAAATCTGCCCTCTACTGAGAACTCCTTAGTTCCCATAAAGGTCTTAGAAATGTTCCCAGTCACAGGAAACCATGACCCAAGAAACTCCATTCTTAATCATTATCTTGGATAGGTGGTATGAGTTAGCTTAATCTCTATGTCATACTACCACAGGTCTTACTGTGGCAAAAGGAGGGGGGCATACAAATTCTAGGATGGCCCCCTAATGATCTTTACCTGCTGATGTTCACCTCCTGATGTAATCAACTCCCCATGAGTGGATGGAAGCTGTGATTTACTTCTAACCAATAGAAAGCGGCAAAGGTAATAGATGTCACTCCTGTGGCTATGTTATATTATAAAATAATCTGTTTTGCTAGTAGTCTTGTTCTGGAGAATCTCTCTCTAGGTGGATTCAGAGAGTAGTCAGCCATAGTGGGAGATCTATGTAGCAAGAAGCTGGGAACAACTTCTAGGAGCTGAGGGGAACTTTCAGTTGACCACTAGTAATTAATAAAAAGAAAATGGATTCTGCCAACAGCCTGAGTGAGCTTGGAAGTGGATTATTTCTTAATCAGGGCTCCAGGTGAGACCAGAGCTCCAGCTAACACCTTGATGACAACTTTGGGAGATGCAGAGAAAGGCAGCCTGCTAAGTTGTGCCTGGACTCCTGATCCACAGAAACTGTGAGATAATAAATGTGTATTGTTTTAAGCTTCTAAGTTTGCAGTAATTTGTTACCCAGCAATAGATAACTAATACAAGGAAGTAAATATTCTATTTTACGCAATTTGCTATATAGCTGTTTATAATTGGAAATATACATTTGGATTCTAAAATTTTTTGAATGTTTTCAAGTTACTTTATTTTTAGTATAAGAAGCAAAGAAGGCATGAATAATATCTTGGCAAATATACACCACACCTAAAGTTCTATGCTGTCAAACTTGCTCAAGCCTTTAGGTGTGCAAAACAGTTCGGAAGTTTGAAAAATATGTTTTCTTCTCCATGTTTGCAACCTGATACACTAACATTTGGGATTGGGAGGGAAAGGAGACATTATTAAATGTTCATTGATGAGTATTGCATTGATTGCATATGACCACTTCTTTTTATCAATACACAATGCATTCAACCATTTTGAGCTTTAGTTATTATTTTTTCTCCAGTTATCATTGTTGATGCTTTTAGTTTGGTAACAGTCAGATTGGCAAAAAGAATATTTGGCAAAAGCCTGGGTTCTGGAGGCCTCCTGAATTAGGCGTTTGCCCTTGTACAGACTCAAAGAACTTCCACAGGCAGGAACTTGCCTTTCTCGTCCATGAGTCCCAGTGTTCTTCCAGGCTAAGCCCCAGAGATAGTAGGCAGGGGCCCAAGCACTAAAATTTAATGAGCCAGTCATGCAACAACAAAGAGAATTAGCTCCTCAGAGGCTGAGATGATTTCTACTTCATAGCACAAAGCCACTTAATAAGAACACATAAAACTTTGCTTTTGTTTTTTTCAAGAGAATGTACAGAATTTATCAGAAAACGGGATATGGGCTCAAACTCACAGAATGTTTCTTCTCTCAAATAGTATATCAAACAATATAACCATTTGCCCGTAGCCATGATATATCTGATATATCTGGTGCATTATTCACACTGTTCACCTTACAATGTGGGCTACTGCTTTTGCCATTGCTATAGGAAACGTGTGGGCACTAAGTCTAGACCACGGATTCTGAGCTTGGCTGCATGTTAGAATCCCTCGGGAGCTTTAAAAATCTCAAGTCTCCCGTCATACTGCAGAATTGCATTTGAATCTCTGGGGCTGGGTTGAAGTCATCAGTAATTTTTAAAGCTCTCCAGGTGATTTCCAAGGTGAAGCTAATGCTGAGAACTCCGGGGACTTTGATTTATATTTGATCTTAGCACTTTCCCTGTGGTCACACATTTGACGAGTTGAACTAATATTTAACTCAAGTAAAAATCAGGAAATAAGCAAAAATACAGACAAACTAACAAAACCAGAGAACAAAACAACAGCAACAACTACAAACTTTTTTTTTTGTCTCCCAAAGGTGCATTTGCTCTTTCATCACATACTTCCTGTGCATTTTTTTTTTTTTGGTACACTCTGCTAATAGTTGGTATTTAGAATGACTAAGTCCCTGACCATACAGAATTTTTAATCTGGTGGCTGATATAAATAAATAATTATAACTTCAATGGGAGAAATATTGAATGTTACATAAGCATAGAGGAGAGAAATATAATTTAGATAGAGCTAAGGTGTATAAAATCTTATTGAATGAGTTGATACTTGATTTGAGTCTCAAATGAAGGAGATTGACTGAGATGTAGAAGAAGAGGAAGAGCATTATAGCCTGAGGGAACTGTGTGAAGACACAAAGGCAAAGAAAAGCATAGTCGTTGTAGGCAGTATAACGTCTCAACCCCACCCTAATCTCTGGAACCTGTGGATATGTTATGTTACAAGGCGAGGGGAAATTAAAGTTGCAAGTGGAATTCAATTTACTAATCAGCAGATTTTAAGATAAGGAGATTATCACAGGTTGTGCAAATGGGCCCAATGTAACCACAAGGGTTTTTTTTAAAGTGGAAAAGAGGACAGTCAGAGAGAGATAGGAAAATTATACACTGCTGGCTTTGAAGATGGAGAAGTGGTCAGGAGCCAAGGAATGCAGGTGGCCTCTAGAAGCTCAAAAAGGCAAAGTAACTGATTTCCCTCTAGAGCCACCGAAAGAAACCAGCCCTGCCAATATCTTGATTTTAGACTTCTGACCTCCAGACCAGCGGGATAATAAATTTGTGTTTTTTCAAGCTATGCTGTTTATAGCAATTTGTTATAGCAGCAACAGGAAGCTAATCCAGTCCCTTGCAGGGAACTGCAAGTGGAGATGAGTTTGGGATAAATTGTTAGTGAGCCATTGAATGACTTTTGGAAGGGAAAGCAATGAAGCAGGACCATATTGTAGAAAAGCCACAATTGTAGCTGTGTTGATAATGGTTTGAAAGAGGGTCGGAAAGAGTTGATCAAAATGGCGGCATGAGGTGAGCCTCTGTAAATCTCCCCTGGAATTTACAACTAATCGAACAACAATAACTCCACAAAGGACTCCCTGCACAGCAGACAGGCAAGACGAAGAGGTCCACTACTGAATTCACCTAACGGTGGGCGAATCACGTGAGCAGAAGACGAGGGAAGGCAGAAGTGCGGAGATGGAGCCACGCAGGCACAGGACACAGACCTAGCTCAGTGCTCCGAGCTCGCTGCTTCCCGGAACTACTGCAGCTGTGGGAGAGGGAAGAACTCGGACTGCTAGGGCTCCGTTTATGACCCACAGGGCTGAGGGGACAGCATATAACACAGCTGAACACAACTTTTACGGCAGAGACCTCGGAGAAAAGACTGAGGGAAGAAAGCTGAAAACTGTGGTTGAAGCCCTCACTGCCGAGCAGAAAAAGGAAGCTTTAGGCACTGAGACTAGCCACCCTTCCCTACCCTCCCAGAGCTCGCCCCGCCCCCAATGCCCAGTGCTAGAAGCAGAACAGAAACAGTGTCAGATCAAAAGAACAGAATATTTGCTGTTCTGAGAACTGTGGTCCGCAGACACAGAATTGCAGCCCAACTAGTTCTGGCAGAGGGGAGGGAGCTGTTGAAGCAGGACTGGCTGTGGTGGTGGTCACCGCCATTGCTCTGGGCCACCTCTCACAACTCACCCCGCTGCTGTCCTCACCTATCTGGGTGGATCCCTGCAGGAGTAAACAGAACTGCTGAAACACATGGGCTCTGAATCTGGTGCAGGAAGAGCTTTGGAACTTCAAAAGCTCTCCTCATACCCTCACGGACACTGCGCCCTGTGACCCAGGTGAACTGTCAACAGAGGAGAAACCCGTCTCCCAGGGAATCCCCCCATTGTGTGAGAAGCTGGAATAATGCATAGAAAACATAGCACTACAGTGTCAGAGAGAAAAAAAAGGCTGCAGTCGGAGAGAAAATAAAACATTCTACCAACAAGTACTGGAAAACAAAAGAAAGACCTCTTCCTATCAACTTGTTGCAGAAGCCACTCCTGTAGATGTCTAGGAAGAGAAATAATAAATCAGTAATTGCCATGAACAACCAAGGCAACAAGACAGCTCAGAAAGAAAGTGAAAAGTCTCCAGAAAAGGGACTTAAAGATATGGAAATATGTGACTTAAATGGCAGAGAATTCAAGATTGCAGTTCTGAAAAAACTCAACGAGATACAAGAAAACACAGAAAGGCAGTTTAATGAACTCAGAAACACAATCAAAGAACAACATGAACATTTTACGAAAGAGATTGAAATTGTAAAAAAGAACCAAATAGAATTTCTGGAGATTAAGAACCCAATAGAAGAAATTAAGAATGAAATAACCAGCTTAGGTAGTAGAGTTGACCAGATGGAGGAAAGAATCAGTGACATTGAAGACAGAAACCTGGAAATGACACAGATGGAAGAAGAAAGAGACTTGAGACTTAAAAGAAATGAAAGAACTCTACAAGAACTTTCTGACTCCATCAGAAAGAGCAATATAAGAATAATGGGCATACCAGAAGGAGAAGAAAGAGAGAAGGGAACAGAGAATATATTCAAACAAATTGTTGATGAGAACTTCCCAAACTTGTGGACAGAACTGGATCCTCGAATCCAAGAAGCAAATAGAACACCTAATTACCTCAATCCCAACAGGCCTTCTCCAAGGCACATTGTATTGAAGCTGTCTAAAATCAATGACAAAGAAAGAATCCTCAAGGCAGCCAGGGAAAAGAAGATGGTAACCTACAAAGGAAAGCCCATTAGATTATCATCAGATTTTTCAGCAGAAACTCTACTAGCCAGGACGGAGTGGAACCAAATATTCAAACTATTGAAAGAGAGAAATTATGAGCCAAGAATAATACATCCAGCAAAGATATCCTTTAGATATGAAGGAGGAGTGAAAACCTTTCCAGACATACGGAAGATGAGGGAATTTTCTAATACACACCCTGCACTACAAGAAATACTAAAGGAGTGTATTTGACCACCATCAACAGGGACAATTTGTGGCAACCACAACTCAAAAAGGGGGAGAGTAAAGGCCTGAACCGGAATATGGGAATGGAGAAAGTAAGCATGCTGAAGACACTGGAATACTCTAAATATCAAACTTTCTTTTACATAAACTTAAGGGTAACCACTCAAAAAAAAAATCCAGAACTGAAATATATACTGTAATAAAAGAAGAAACAGAGGGAAACATCATAGAATACCACCACACAGAAATAATAGACAACAACAAAAAGGCAAAGAAACAATGGAGACACAGCCTTACCAGAAAACTAAAGATAGAATGACAGGAAATCCTCACATATCAATAATCACCCTAAATGTAAATGGACTGAACTCACCAATAAAAAGGCACAGAGTAGCAGATTGGATCAAACAACTAAACCCAACCATATGCTGTCTCCAAGAGACACATCTCAGCTACAAGGACAAGCATAGACTCAAAGTGAAAGGGTGGAAATTGACACTCCAAGCTAATGGTATCCAGAGAAAATCAGGTGTAGCCATGCTGATATCAGATGAGACAGACTTCAGGGTGAAAAAGGTAACAAGAGACAAAGATGGGCATTTCATAATGGTAAAGGGGACTATACAACCAGAAGACATAACAGTCACCAATATTTATGCCCCCAATCAGGGAGCACCGAAATATATCAAGCAACTACTAACAGAACTAAAGGGAGAAATTGACCAAAACACAATTATACTAGGGGACTTAAATACATCATTGACAGCTATGAATAGATCATCCAAACAGAAAATAAATAACGAAATAGCAGCCCTAAATGACACATTAGATGAAATGGACATAATTGACATAGATAGAACACTTCATCCTAAAACATCAGACTATACATTCTTTTCTAGTGTACATGGAACATTCTCAAGGATAGACCATATATTGGGACATAAAATCAGCCCCAGCAAATTTAAAAAGATTGAAATCATACCAAGTATGTTCTCTGATCACAAGGCTTTGAAATTGGATATCAACTGCAAAAAGAAATCAGGAAAAAACACAAATACATGGAGATTAAACAACATGTTCTATACTGAATTTGTTTCTTTTCTATAGAATACTCAAACCTTTACAACTGTGACAGCAGTTTTCAATCAGGATGTAACATAGTTGCTGCCATTGAGAATTCACACTGTTTCGTGCTATCTGATGGGTGAAGATTGAGCTGATATAAGTGAGTGCAGAGTGGGTGCAACTGGCTGTGATAAATAATAGGTAGAGTGTAACACCAGGCCAAAATCAAGAAAGATGGCTTGCTTGGGGAACGTGTAAGAATGTTCCTGCAGGATGATAAAGGAATCACAGTCAGGGACGTTCATAGTTCTACTCAAACACCTGCATAATTATGAAGGATGACCAAGGGTATAGTGGATGAACTTCTGCTCATTTAGTGTGTTATCAAAATTCTAACATTGAAATGCAACAAGTCTGAGGATCACTGGACTATGCTTTGTTCATTTCTGTTCCGTCAGTGTCTAATAGGAGCTGCATTGAATATCTGTTGACTTGATTAAATACATACGAGGTCTGACAATTAAGCTCGCGAGCTCATCCTAGAAACCGTGCTACATGCTTCATTGTTGAATATCACTATGGTCACCTTCTAAGTACTCCCCTTGGGAAGCTATGCACCTATGCTAGTGCCTAGTTCCAATTTTGGAACTCTTTTTCTGGAATGGCCATCAGAGCTGTTGTCATATTACCGTTGATGTCCTGAATGCCATCAAAATGTCTTCCTTCTAATATTTCCTTTATCTTTGGGTAAAGAAAGAAGTCACTGGGGGCCAGATCAGGGAGTAGGGAGGGTGTTCCAATATAGTATTTACTGGCTAAAAACTCCCCCAATGCCGTGTGAGCTGTTGCGTCATTGTGATGCAAGAGCCATGAATTGTTGGTGAAAAGTTTCAGTCGTCTAACTTTTTCACGCAGCCTTTTCAGCACTTCCAAATAGTAAACTTGGTTAACTGTTGGTCCAGTTGGTTCAAATTCATAATAAATAATCCCTCTGATATCAAAAGAGGTTAGCAACATCATTGCAACAAGTTCACGAACTTAATTGTCAGACCTTGTATTAAAATGCATTTTCTTATAATTGTTACTGGGTTTGGTTATATGCTGCAGCCAAGATGTTAGTTCTAATCAATTATAGCACTAGTCCATTTATTAATGATATCTAAGGAATATCCAAATTCTTAGGTTATACCATCTATTAATTCACAATGAAGATTGCCTGACGTAAGACAGACTGTGATTAGGGTAGAGTATTTTCTTGTATAATCCAAAGAGATTGTCATCACATGATATTTGTTTTAATAAGTTATGGTGTGTGCTATTTCTATGATATTTGGGTTGAATGTGATTTGGCTCAGAAAGCCACAACGGTGAAAATGTTTTCTACAGACTCATGCAGACAGTTAAAAAAACAACACCTGAAAGGATTTGAAAAGAGTGGATAGGACTTCACTGTTATGTTCTCACAGTTGAACACACACTAATGTTAAGATGGACTGAGACACACAAGATCGCTAGAAAGATAGAAGGAGAGTGAAATCGATGAGCAGACTCGGAAAATGCAGAGTAGAACAAAACAGTGCACACTGAGAAGCAGAGAAGCTGTCAATAAGTCAGAGGTTTAGAGATGCTGAGTTAAAGAGATATGGCAGACTACTGAGATGGAGAAATTCTGCTCATTGATGACATGAATCAATAAACGGGAGGTCGCTAAAATGCTTCCTTTTGTGTAGTGTTATCATACATCTGTCCAAAATGGGACTGCCTTCAATTTCCAGACTGTATATCTTTCAGACAGTTTATAATCAAGCTTAGTTTCTGCCGAATCCTCAGTGTACATGCTTTTATGGGTTGGGTATGTATTAGGAATTTATTAAATGCTGGGATGAATTGAATACTGTAGTTGTTGACATTTAGGAAAATTGGATATACTTGTTCCAGTTTCTGGAGGTCTTGTAGTTCAGGGGTCCCTGAAAGCTGGCTTGGATGATGTATCAGAATCATCTTCAAAGAATATATAAAATATAGTTTTGTAGTTCCCTCCGCTGGAGATTTGGACTCAATATGCTTGAGGATGCTCAGACATCTGCATTTTTTATAAGTGCTTTAAGGGGATATAGTGCAGGGTTTGATAACTTTTTCTGTAAATGGCCAGATAGAATTTCAGACTTTGTTGGTTATGTTATCTCTGTTACAACCGCTAAACTCTGCCATCGTAGCATGTAAGCAAACATAGGCAAAACAGACAAAAGAGCATGGCTGTGTTTCAATAAAGCTTTACAAAACAGGCAGCAGTTTTTTCAACAATAACAACAAAAATTAAACATAGAATTACCATATGACCTAGAAATTCCATCCTTGATATATACCTAAAAAATCTAAAGTAGGGATTCAGATGCTGGGACACCAACATTCACAGCAGCATTATTCACAATAGCCAAAAAGTGGAAGCAACACAAGCACCCATCAAAAAATGAACAGATGAACAAAATGTACTGTATACATAAAATGGAATATTATTCAGCCTTGAAAGGGAATGAAATTCTGACACATGCTACAACATGGATGAACCTTGAGGACATTAAGCTAAGTGAAATAATTCAGACACGAAAGGACAAATACTATATGATTCCACTTATATGAGGTCCCTGGAGTAGTCAAATTCATGAGAAAAGAAAGGAGAATTGTGGTTACCAGGTGTTGGAAAAGGAAGGAACGTGGAGTTATTGTTTAATGGGGACAGAGTTTCTATTTGGGATGATGAAAAATCTCTGGAGATGGATGGTGGTAATGGTTTCACAACAATCTGAATGTATTTAAAACCACTGAACTGTACACTGAGGAAGGTTAAATGGTGAATTTTTTGTTATGTGTATTTTACTACAATAAAAAATAAATTATAATATATAATTAAGAAGCAGAAAAACAAAAAACAAGGCACAGATGGCAGAAGGCACAGATCTGACTTATGGTTGTAGTTCACCAACCAATGGTGGTATATCCTTAGTTAATAGAACAACTTCTGTTCAGTTAATCTTCAGATGGTTCTCCAGGTTGATTGTTCTATAATTTAGTTGTAATTTTGATGTGGTCTTGGTAGGAGGCAAGCACTGTGTTTACCTATTGTGCCATCTTGCCCGAAACTCTTCTTAGTGTCATATTTAGATCAAACTGCATTTTGTATTACTGTGATCTACTCTACTACTCCAAAATCTACTTGCCACTAAATACTAGATACGGTTTTCCATGAGGAAGTATTCCAATGCATCACCAGCTATCCTATGTTTTTTTAATTCTCTTTGTCTCTCTTTATCTCTTGTTTCTTGTGTCAGTTAAGTTGCTTGTCTTCCCATGCGGAGAGGAAGTGAGGACAGAGGAAGTGAGGACAGAGAGACTGGAAATGTTCTCCCTAAACTACTCCTGTTGGCAGAGAAGTGACAGACCTCTAACAATGAGCGTGCTATGAGGAGTTTGGTGATAAGTCTTCTCCCTCCAAATGCTATTGATTTACTTTTCTTTCCCCAATTATAATTTAGAGGTGAAACTTCAACAAAGTATCTATTCACTTTAAATTTGAAATTCATGAATGGCTACAATTTAATGAGGCTTTATTATTTGTAAGGGAATGATCTATTATTTTTACATATAAAACTGGAATTTAACATGAGGCAATCATAGGTGTTTTATTTATAGAAGTTTTTTCAACCCAGCAAAATTTTGTACTTTAAGGATTGAAGTAAGAGTGAGAAGGATGTACCCTTATTTACAACAGTATTCTTTGTCCTTTTACTTTCCTCACCAAACACCTCAGAGAAGTCACAAAATAGCATGTTTTAATTAGCTTGGCAAAATAGTGCATTTATTATATAGGGAATAGATTAATGCTTAAAGAAGGGTACTGACTCAATTGGTAAGTTTTTATTTTTATTTCTTTGCTCTATTATAATCTCTTTTCTTGTATTTGTCACTATTGTTACATACCTTAGATTCCCTTTGAAAGTATAAAAGTGCACTTCATAAAGAGAGTAAGAAATACATGTTTTAAGAGTGTGTGTGTGTGCATGCGTATGTGTGTGCACATGTGCTGAACATGCAATTGCACAGCAGCTTAGCGTGAGAACAAAGTTTACGTATATTTCTAGTGTATTACAGTCTGCATGTATTGTACAAGGTGAGCTATGTGTCCAGATTTATGTTCCCAATTTTCACTGAGGGATTGTGGAATGGCACACTAGTACATATGCAACTCGTAGTCTTCCAGAGTTGGCTATTGTTTTAGAACTTGTTTTGTTGAGGGACATATTATGGTGGTATCCAGGCCATCTGAGTGAGCCTCAATCTACACACATTTGTGTGCTTAAGTGCATATACTGATGTGCTTCATTCATTCACACATTTGCACACAAGAAAGAATCAGCATTTCCCTTGCCCATGTAGGCAATGTGCTAGAGACTCCAGGGTCGAGGAGCTGAAGAAGGCATGATTGCACGAGTAAAGGCTGTGACCTAGATTAGTGGTGGTGGAAATCAACCAATGATTCGCGGAAGGGTGAGGGGATGAGATAGCAGAGGTTAGAAAAATAGCAATGGTAGCATTTCATTAGTAAGGAGTTCCTATATGTGAGGTCTGTGCTAATTGCTTTACAGACTTGAACTCTCAGTCCTTAACAGCACTATGCAGTTTCTATTATTATGCTACTTTATAGGAAGCTTGAATAACCGTGATTACAGAGCTACCAACTGTGAGAACTGGAATTCTAACCCAGAGTTTAACTTCAGGGTCTAATCTCTTAACCATAAGCTCATTAGCACAAGCTCCCACTGTAATTATCATCTTTGGATGGGCAGGAGAATGCCACCACTGGTATTGTAGGAGTTAATTCCTAAAAACGTGACAACATAAGGGGGTTGCATGGAAGTAGAGAGAGAGTTAATTGACTCTGAGTCCTAACTTAAGGAAGCTTGAACTGATAGACTGTGGAATACTGCTTAACCTTTCTGAGCCTTGTTTTTCTCAAGTGTAGATGGATGTTAGTTTTACTACAGTTTATAGTATTAGCATGAGGATTAAATGAGATAATACATAAAAAGTACCTTGCTTAGTACTTGGTAGAGAATAGGATCTCAATAAAAACTTCTATTTTGATGATGAATAAGATGGAAGGTGCCTGGCTAATTCTATATGCCAGTTACCCTGCTATTTGATTCTGGATGAATAAATGATTGGTAATTGTTATTTGTCTTATTTTGTATGGGATGCTGTGGGGACAGAGTCCCAGAGAGCAGTTTCCAGGCTCTCGGCCTCATGAGGAAAGGTGCTGGCTCGGGTAGTAGATGGCCATCAGCTTTGACTAGTTGACCATCAACTGTTACCGGTTAGCCATTAGCCACTAATATAACTGCAGTGGCTACGCTAGGGGGTTGGTGGGTTGGCAGAGAAGCAGATGGTTGGTAGATTGCGCGTTGTGTGGAGACTGCTTCCCGTATCTCTAACACAGCCGCCATCGAGAGAGAATATAGTGGCGTGAACCCGCTATCCATGGTTCTGTTGGTGTTCCTTTTTGGCCTCACCATATCCTGCGTCCTTGTGAGGGAAGCGGGAGCTGAGACTCTGCATGACAGATACTTATTTGTTTGAATAAGGGCCAGGGAAGTTGGGAACTAAAATCAAAACTAATAAATGTAAAAGGAAAGAAAAGTAAACAAAAATCTATTGAGTGTTGTAAACTGACACTGATTTTTTTGACAGTGATAGAACATAAACAGCATAATTTAAATTACATTTCTAATCATAATAATTTGCACTGTTTTAGAGAACAGATTTCCTTCCCAAAGACTTCAGAGTGCTTTGCTGAAATATCTTAAAAACTCCCCGGACTGAGTTCAAATTATGACCTCCTTTTTTCCCATCTACTGGCTGTGGGGCCCTGGCAAGTCTTTAGCCTCCATATGCCCCTTTGCTTCGTTAAACAAACAATATTAGGCTCAAATGGATGAAGAACAGAAAGTGTGTAGCATAGCACCAGGCATTTAGTGCACATTCAATAACAATTAACCTTCCTTTTCCCATTGACTCAAAAATAATACGAAACCAATTAACAAAAAGTTTTCTTTATTCTTTCCACAAAGCAAAAGAATGTCAAATGTGTACATCTCTTGTTTGTTAAGCTTCAGTGTTGAAAAAAATCCTCAAAATATGGCTCAATTACCTTATTTGAGACTGATGGGCCCAGCACCTTGGTTAGGAATTTTTCCTACAGGTGTTGTGATTTTTTTTTTTTAAACTAACATTTCACAGATGAGAAATGTGTCTTGTAGCTGGTAGCTCTGCTGTGCTAGGTGACATGGAAAGGCATTGTTATCTTGCCCGAAGCAAACTTCTAGGGCCATATTTGTGACTCAGAGATCTGCTAGTCATGATAAGTGGCCAAAAAAGCTAAAGCTGGAGGAACTACAGTCAACTTCCTCCAACCTGGCAACTGGTCGACCTAGCCCAAGCATATTGTTGGTGTTTTATTAAAAGGGTTGATTTGGGGAATGTTGTGTTTGCCATGCAGTGTCATGCCTCGAGGCCTTGGGTTCCAGCCTTTATTTATATGTCTAATTGTTGCTATGGAAATTCAATATTTAAAGAGGTAATTATTGCTGATCTTGTTGCATGTGTCCATTTCTGATGTCCAGCTGTTAGCTCTTTAGCTCCAGTCTAGCAGATTAATTACTGCTATTGATTACTTTGAGCTTCTCTCTTCACACCTGCAGTCTGTGTAATTAGCTGGTGGCCTCCTCTGAAAATTAGGAGCAGTTTCATCCTGGCACTTTGCCATTTCCCAGCCATGTGCACTGCACTGATGAACAAAAGCAAATCTATTTTAAATAGAGATATCTGTGTAATGAACTCTTTGTGTTTTTGAACTATCCGTGGATAATTCAAATTACCCTCTGTTAGCAAATATTGTATCTCATTTGATAACTATCTGCAAAGAAAAAAATTCCAAAACACTGGTTTTTATTCCCATTTCCACCTTGCAGAAATTTGCTCTTGTTTTTTTTTTTTTTTTTTTTTAAATCAAAACAACTTTCTAATTCTGCTGCTGAGGGTATCTGGGTTCTGGTATAGGTTTTCTAATGGAGCTTGGTGGACGCAGCTGAGTTTGCACTGTATTTCAGACATCCAGGTATCAGTGTTCATCCTTTAGTTAGATTCACACTCCTAGACTGAGTGAGAATTCACTATTCTTAGCAGTCATTGATCTACATTGGGCATACAATAGTTTTAATAAACAAGGATTTAGACCGAGATATGAGAGAGGTATTGCAGGAACCTTCAACATTTTCTTTCCAACTTTATTTCACTTAATAAGATGTTTTTGTCTCTGCTTATTAGAAACCAAATCTGGCGTTGCCAGATATTGAAATCTAGAGCTCTGCCTCCAATGCCCCATTATGGTGTTTTCTCATCTGTCATACATGTATTATGCCTAAACACTCAGGAAATACAAGTTTGTAGTAGAATCGGGAGTGGACTTCCCAAGTCATGACATGCAGTGATTACTAACATGGCCAGCTGTTCCTTTCCATGTCGACAGGGTCCCACTGATGTTCCCTTTAGCCATTTAACTTGTGTTGAGTTATTATACTAAGGGTTATTGCTTATTGTAGGAAAAAATTAAGTGGCTTTCCTCCTGCCCATGGCATGCATCTGTCAGCTTTCATTTGAAGCGGAAAGTGGATAAGTATGTCCCAAAGCCCACACAGCACATGGAAAGAAGAAAGTTTGGAAAGTTACCACTTGTCAGAATGATGAAAGTATCGTTCCACTTATGTCAAGCAGAAATGTGTTTGCTTGGACCACAAAAATGTGGGAAAGCTTCATCAGCTCCAGAGTAGACTCTATGGAAGCAAAGAAATGCAACTTCCTGCTGTCTGGGGAATCAGGTGGGAGATGGGCATGGAACGGGAAAGAGGAAAAAGAGTAGGGGCACTCATCAACTCAACGAAGCTTTGGGGCATCGAATGAGGAGGCTGAACATGGCCCTCAGACCAGAAGGTCCCCAGCTGGAATTGCATCATTTCCACTGTTTCCAGATTAAAATTTAAATTGTGTGCTGCCATTTGGAGGCCTTCTGGGCAGGGTCTCACAGAGTCACCAGTTATTAGGAATGCCTCCTATTATCACAGCCCTAAAAGCTATTTGAACAGCAGCCTAATGTGACTGTGATTTCCAAGGACCATTTGCTGTTATAGCAGCTCTGTTCAGATGTGAGTGGGAGCAACTAACCAAAGTTGCCTTCTCATAGTACCGTGTTTCCCCGAAAATAAGACCTAGCCAGACCATCAGCTCTAATGCTTCTTTTGGAGCAGAAATTCATATAAGACCCAGTCTTATTTTACTGTAATATAAGACCAGGTCTAATATAATATAATATAATATAATATAATATAATATAATATAATATAATATCGGCTCATATTAATTTTTGCTCCAAAAGACGCATTAGAGTTGATGTCTGGCTAGGTCTTATTTTCAGGGAAACGCGGTACTAGAGAGGAGGACGGGAGGCACCAGAGAAATACCTCACAGGCCATAAATACAAATTCACCCCAAATAAACAATCTTTCTTTTCCCCCATTTGGGAACAGTCATCTTAAATTCTGGAAAATACCAACACTCTTTCCCTTACAAGAGTATACATTTTAGAAATTCACGCCAATCACAATTTCAACTCAGCTGGACATACAAAACAACAGTTTTTTCAAAGGGCGCTGCAGTAAAATACAAAGTAATAGTTATATAACTTTCCATACTTAGGACTATATAATACCTTTCGAATGACAGGAATTTATACATACATACACATATGTTTATTTTTGGACATTGTAAAATTCAGCATGCTTGCCCTCGTAAGTACCTGAGGCCTGGCACAGCATGTGTACCCTGAAGTTAGATGTGTCAGGACCTCTGCGGTGTGTGGAGCAGCTTCAGTACCTGCAGAACAGAAATGAAGAATCTATATAGTTGTTTTTTTAAACTGGATTTATAAAACTGGTTTAAAGTTAAGTTTTTTTAAACTGTGATGAAGGTTAGGTACTTTTGTGTGTGTGTGTCCAAATTACCGGGAGTACGTAACATGTTACACCACCATATTATAAAAAGCTAAGTGAAATGAGAGGTGAGAATGTATCTAGTGAATGATAAAACTAGTGTAGCTGACATGTGTCAGGTGCTTAGTGTGTGCCAGGCATTTTGCTAAGTGCTTTGAATGCATCGCCTATTTTAATCCTTCCAGCAGACCTGTATTATGGATGCTGCCATTCTCAGGATTTTCCACATGAGGACATGGAAGCTGTTAATTTGCCCAACTTGACTGAATCTAGGAAGTGACTCCATTTGTCTACCAAGCCAGACTTTGAACTACTTCTGGTTATGTTATTCTGGCTATACAGCCTTGGTGACATTATGCTGTTTATCTGGATTCTTTAATATTTGGATTAACCAAATGAAATATCCACTCACATACCTGGGGTCCTTGGGTCCAAGTAGTATTACTTAAGCCTTAGTCTAACATTTAGTTTTTTTTGTAGTTTATTGTAACTTATTACAGGCAGTTGTGCTAGCAGTTCCAAGATCTTGTTATTTTGTCCATAAGGGGAGAGCCCACATTAATGAAATGTGGGGATGGAGCAGAACTGGGCATCTGTGCAACTGTTGCCTGACTGGGTCATTCGCTCAGCGACTGCCATGACTTCTCCTGTTGGGAAGCCTTTTTGCTGGATGAATCACAGATTATTATTGATTCCGTTACTAGAAATGCAGAGAAAATCTCTCTCCATACAACTTTGCCGTTGTTTCTTTCTGTGTACAATTATTCTTGTTTCACTTAGATGCCTGAAAAATGTATTTTCCAAGGAAACAATCAGAACAACATCTCTCTTTCTCTCACTTATGTATAGCACACATATGTAGGATGTATTTTACTTTTCTATAACTACATTTTGTTGTACCTGTATGTGTGCATTGCTGTTATGCACACACACACACACATACACACACAACCACAATTTTGTAGTTCCGTGCATTATTTCTAAGGTGTTTTCTGGCAAGGACCTTTGAGAGAATGGAGGGTAGGACCTTCTAAGTGTCAATACATATGTAAATATCTTCAGATTCTATAAGCCATCTTCATACTTTCGATCAGATTAGCATGTGGAAGGGAGTTGTTTTATGATCTTTAGCCCACATCAGATAACCCTCAAGAAGTTCTCTTGTGAAAACAGAGAAGTCCGAGTTTCCTGATCTTATACTTTCCCTTTCTGTCTAATAATGTCCCATCCCTAGCGTCAATTCTCGCCCTAATGAGCTGAAACTACATTAGTGAAATCTTAGGCAGATAAATTGATTCAAACCTTGGTTTGATGATCTTGCTTAAGACATTCAATTAATTCTGTTTTGCTACAAGCTAATTTATGACTTTGTATTTATTCAAAAAAAATGTTGAGGCTACAAAGCAGTGGGAGACAAAATAATGAATTATTCCACCTTCATGTGTTCATCATGTGCTCACCACAGTAACGGAGGAAGAGAAAGAAGAAAGAAATGCTTTTGATGTTAGATATATGGGTATTTTCTTATCGTATCAGACGGTCTTTAACTGACATAAACACATTTATATTCCTCTGGGAGATTCTAATTAGTGCAGTAAATGTTGGGTTTATTAATTGTTAAAATTTTCTTTATTTACTCAGTAAATAGTTTTTTTCTTCTCTTTTTCTCCTTCCTGTCTCCTTTCCTCCCTCCCTTCTTACTTCCCTCTTTCCCTCTCATTCTAGTCCCCTTCCTTTTTCCCTCCCTCCCTTTCTTCCAAGGTAACACTTGGGTTAATGTTTTCTTTGTGGTAAGCAATGACTGGCAGATTGATAAGGCTGTGATAGAGTAAAAGATATTTTGATCCACTTTTCTGTGGCAAAGCTTAATAATTGATCAGTACGATTTGAAAAACGAGAAAAATCTGAGAGTTTTAATGTAATTTACAGCCCTATGCCACACTCGGGTGTGTTTTTAATGAGTTTTTCTAGATCTACAGGTAGTGAAAGTTTTCTCTGCTGAGGTGCAGAGCAACTTGTCAAGACATCCTGCAGGGAAGTGTGTTCCAAGAAGGTCAGCCGGGGAATAGATTGTATTAGGTGATGCTGTGGTACATAATTGACTTCCTCTGTGTCTGGAACATGATAGAAAGCAAGGTGGAGAGGAAACTGCCCCTTCACTATTTCCTGTCCCTCTTTCTCACTTTATTAAAACTGCTTTTATCTTTCTTCTTTGCAGTCTTGCGGTCTAAAACTCTAATTCCACCCATGTTGCTGTTGTTGCTGAATTAAAAATAGGAAATATTTCTTATAATAATGAGCCCCAAATTTCAGACTGCTCTGTTTTATAAGCCTTCTATTTTTCATGTATTTTTCTAAGGGCAAGCCCCAATCGTGTTCCTCTCCCCTGTATGACAGCCAGTGTTATAGTGTGAGACAGGTCAGTCTTGCTATGGTACAAAAGAAAGGCATATTTCTCAGGCATCTTTGTTGCGATGTTTTTGCTCTCTACACTCCTGTACTTTGGAGGACTAAATATATCCACCAATCTCAATACACTTTTCACCCCTCAATGACCAATAACTGTGAACAAAATATGCATTTGCCCATGTCACAGATTTTCTAGTATTTCTTCTTATGTGAATTGGAAAAATAGATACTTAAAATGGGTGTATATCAGTCAATTTAAAATAAATTCTCTCTTCATGGTACAAAGGATATTGTACAGAGTGTGTTTCTTGTGCTACATTTTTTTTTTTTTTTTTAAATGTAGCTCTAGGTACCTACTCTTCCATAATTACACTGAATTAGGGACAACATTAAAGTGTCTTCTTAGGGCTTGGCAAGATTAAAAAATAAATTTTCCACCAAGAAACTAAGAAATTAAATATCTGTTACCAGACATGGCAAACTTTCCTGAACCTCTGTATTGGATAAGTCTTTATGGCTCTGACTAGCATTATTCAGCACAGTTACTTTTTTTTTTAATGTGTTTTTCTAGGACCCATGAGCTCCAAGTCAAGTAGTTGTTTCAATCTAGTTGTGGAGGGCGGAGCTCACTTGCCCATGTGGGGATTGAACTGGCAACCTTTTTGTGAAGAACACCGCACTCTAACCAATTGAACAACCGGCCGCCCCTCTGCACAGTTACTTGTAATGTGGGCCAGGCTCTAACACCCTTGTGTGGCTCTCCCAGAGTATTAGATCTGCTTCCACCAAGCAGCTCGCTCCTTTCCTACACTTTACCTTCCAGACAATGTTTTGCCTGTTGAGTTGATGCTCAAGACTGACTTTTTTGACTTTCTAGATTCACCTTACATGTTGTTTAATCTTCTTTATCACTTGAAATATGAAATCATCCATTTTGCCATTTAAAATATCTATATAGAAATATATCCTATTTAAATCCTGATGTTAATTCTTAGTTCTCTGTGTAGGTAGTATCTTCTGGCCATGGCAACTCCTGCAAATTGTCACAATTATGTTTTTATGCATAATTAAAAGAAAAAGACAAAGCTTTGAGTTAATGTTTTTTCCAGTGAGTTCTAATAAGGAAATAATGAATATGGTTATACAAATTATAGGATAAAAAAAGGGTTCATTTTAAAGTGAACTTTCTATTACCTGAGTTCTACAGTGACATATTTGAAGACTGACTGAGTCTTTAAAATAACCTGTCTCCAAATTTAGTAATACAGTAAGCTAACTATTTTAAGACATGGTCAGAGACTGGATATTTGGGTTAAACAAACTTGGCTCTGGAAAAGCCCATAGCATGGTTAGTATAATTTTGTATAGGAGGAAATAATACATAGTTATAAATTGTTATTGAAGAGAATTCAATCTTTCCTTTATTTAGAAAGCTTTTCAATATTTTGAAACATTTTACAGTTATAATTAGGCACAATAGTTATTATATTGACTTTTATGGAGTGTATACTGAATGTATATTGAAAAACTCAGGTATTTTTCTATTTGAATAGTTGGGTATTTCCAAAAGACAGTGATATTTCCTTTTGGACTAGGGTATCATGAGGGCAGCCCCCCTCCTTTCCCCTCCCTTCCCTTCACAAATATCAACTGAGTGCCTTCTCTGAGCCAGGCATGGTGCTATGGAGATAGAGAACTGAATAAGATGTATAAGTCAATCACTATATGATTAGTATCTTAAACCTAGAACCTAAAAAGTCATTCTTGAATCTTTTTTCCCCTCAACCCACACAGTCATCAGAGACCTTGTTGACTCTATGTCCAAAATATTTAACTTGGATCTGTTACACCTCCTGCCATAACCCAAGTCACCATCACTTTTCATCTAGTCTATTATTAGGTTGGTGCAAAAGTAATTGCGGTTTTTGCAATTATTTTTAACCTCTTTAAACTACAACTACTTTTGCACCAAGCTAATACAATCGCCACCTTCTTGGTTTCTCAGTATCACCTCTTGTCTTCCTTAATACGTTCATCTTCTACTAGCTAACATGTTTTAAAATAGTTAAAAGTATAAATCAGATCATATAATTTCTCCCACTTTTAACTCTCCAGTAGCTTTCATTCCTTTGTATCTTACTATGAATTCCTAGTTCCTTCCTTTATCCTTACATAATTTGACCCCTGCCCACCCACTTGCATTCCATTCCCCAGGGACACACACATGCTCTTTCTGATCCTCTGACAAATCAAGCTTATGCTTGCTTCAGAGCCTTTGCCCTTGATTGTCCTTCTACCTACAATGATCTTTCCTCCCATCTTTATGTCTCACTTCATTGCTTCATTGCTGTCTTAGCTCAGATGCCACCTTCCTGGAGAGGCTTTCCATCACCTGGGCCCCTCCCCCTCAGTCTCCCTCTCTGTCATATTGATTGTTTTATTTTTCTCCTGACACTATTGTTAATCAAAATTATTTTATTAATTTATTTGTTTATACATTTATTACTTGTCTCTTCATCTAGAATGCAATCTCTGTGAGAGTAGATACTTTCTATATTTTGTTCATTATTGTATCCTTAATGCCAAGAACAGTGTTTAACATATTCAAAGCACTCAATAATTTTTTTTTTTGTACTAATAAGGTCCATGACCATGTGGACCTTTCACTTCAGCAACTAGTTTCCCACTACCTTTTGCAAATTAGATAAAGCCTGGTGGCTTCTATTTAAGAAACTTTTTTCAGTAGTTTTACAAGGTTCAAGTCAATAAAATGATGTATTAGTCTGCTCAGGCTGCCATAACAAAATACCACAGACTGGGTGGCTTAAACAACAGAATTTTTTTCCCCCTCACAGTTCTGGAGGCTAGAAATCCAACAATAAGATGCTGTCAGGATTTGCCTTGGCAGTGATTTCTTGAATATGACACCAAAAGCATAGGTGATGAAAGAAAAAATAGATAAGTGGGATTATATCAAACTAAAAAGCCTCTGCACAGCAAAGGAAACAATCAACAAAATGAAAAGGTAACTTATGGAATGGGAGAAAATATCTCCAAACCATGTATCAGATAATGGGTTACTATCCCAAATATATAAGGAACTCCCAATGGCATCCCCCTTCACAAATAACCCGATTGACAAATGGGCAAAGTAACTGACTAGACATTTTTTGAAAGAAGTCATACAAAAGACAAACAGATATTTCATAGCTATATGAAAAGGTGTACAACATCAGTAATTATCAAGGAAATGCAAATCAGAACCACAATGAGATATCACCTCACACCTGTTAAGATGACTTTGATCAAAAAAAGCCAAAAAATAACAAATGTTGGTAAGAATGTGGAGAAAAGGGAATCTTTGTACAGTGTTGGTGGAAATGTGAATTCTTGCAGCCACTATAAAAAATAGTATGGAATCTCCTCAAAAACCTAAAAATATAACTAATATGATCCAACAACCCCACTTCTGGGTATATATACAAATAAATTGCAATCAGGATCTCAAAGAGATATCAGCACTCTCGTGTTCATTGCAACATTATTTACGATAGCCAAGATATGGAAACAACATAAGTGTCCATCAATGGATGACTAGATAAAGGAGATGTGTTATATTTATACAATGGAATATTATTCAGCCAGAAGGAAATATTCAGAAAGAAGGAAATCCTGCTGTTTGCTACACTTGGATGAACTTTGAGGGCATTATGCTAAATGAAATATGCCAGACACAGAAGGACAAATACTACATGATACCACTTGTATGATAACTCTAAAATAATAAAATTCACAGAAGTGGAGAGTAGAATAGTGGTTGTCAAGGGCTGTGTGCGGAGCAGGGGAAATGGAGAATTATTTGTTAAAGTGTACACATTTTTATTTATATGTGATAAATGATACAGTGCAGCATAATACCTATAGTTAATATTAGGATATTGCATACTTAAAAAGTTGCTAAGACCTTAAGTTAAATGTTCTTATCAGGCACAAAAAATAAATAAGAGGGCAGGAGGAAACTTTGGAGGTGATGGATAGGTTTATGGAATAGATTGGCGTGATGGTTTCATGGGTGTGTATTTATCTCCAAACTCATCAAATTGTATACATTAATTATGTACAGCTTTTTGTATGTCAAAGAAATTAAAAATAAAAGGTGCGTTTAGGTTTGATTTCTGGTGAAGCCTCTCTTCCTGAGTTATAGACAGCCACCTACTCACTGTGTCCTCACATGGCCTCTGTGCCACATGGAGCAAGAACTCTGATCTTTTTTCCTCTTCTTGTAAGGACACCAATCCTGTTGGATTAGAGTCCTACCCTTATGACCTCATTTAACCTTAATTACCTCCATTAAAGCCCCTATCTCCAAATATGGTCACACTGGAGAATTGGACTGAAACATAATGAATTTTCGGGAGACACAATTTAGTTCATAACAAAGGGTGAGGAGAAAAGCATTCATTTTAGTTTCTTAAACTGTAATAGACTTATACAATCCTACACAGGAAAAATCTGAGATTTTTTGGCATATGTTATATCAAAATTTATGTGTAGGCAAGGAATTGCTTGACTTGTAGTATATTTCAATGCATGCTGTGGCACAAGTTATAGATTTGCATGGATATTTTATTGCACTTGTTGATTTGCACAATGGGGCACAAACATGCTGATAATTTAAATTCAGATTAGACTTTTTTGTTGTTGTTTTTAGTAAGGACTTGGCTAGGTAACATGCATTGCTAATCATGTTGCTCTTCTCAGGAGTTTGCTTTTCAAAATTTCCAGAAGCTTTGTGCTTTCAATGAGCATTGTACTGTGATGCTCACAAGTTTACCATTGGACAAGCTTAAATCCATGATGCCCAAGTAGGCTCCAAAAGCAAAATGACAAATAAATTGTGAAAATAACTCTTTTTCTTTTCCTTTTTCTTCTCACCATGTCTGTCTCTTTTTCTCTCTATCCTGTCCTCAACTGTTCTTCTTTAGGAGAGAATCATGGGTGAGAGATCATCCCCTTAATTCATTTTACTTCCTATTTCCGTAGCATGAATATTTAGGAGGTACTTAAGGATGGCTTCTCGGCACTGATAGAAATGGAAATTATTTACCCTAGGAACCCTGCATGTATTCTTGTTAATTCACTTGCATACTGTTAAATATATAAGATATTGCTAGGACTGGAAGATTTGGAAACTCCCTACCACCCGCCCTCCTTTTTTATACTCCATTTTTAGGGTGAAGCTTGTGTTTGTTGAACTAAGTTACAAGGTTTTCTTTAGGATATACAAATAAAAATTAGTTGGGAAGATTCACATATGAATTAAGTTATTGCCTTGCTTTGTGCCTTTTCAGGAATCTGGGGAGGAATAAATGGGCCTACATGGGTAGCTATTTTCAGTAACTAACTAATTTAATAAAAAAATAAAAACATTATATAAATATGGCTATGATTATATATGAACAGGATAAAACCCAATAAATATTTAGGATAAGCTAAACTAGTATAGAGTTTGATTGATATGAAATTGCTTAAACATTGAGAAGCTACTAGAGCAATAGATTGTGGATTGGAATTTTAGAAAACCTTCACATAGATTCTGATAAACTGGGTGCTATACTGTAAATATGACAATGTGGGACAAACACAAAAATATGATGACATGTTGATTGTCAGATCTCATTTAAGAACTCATATAAGGAAATTGTTATCCACATATTCAAATAGAATGTATCTAAATTTGGTTCTGAACGTGATTTGGCTTGGATGGGGTGGGAATGTTGTTCACTAGGTTTGCAATATTTTAGGAACTTGAAGTAAAACTGCATGTCCTATGAGAAATCCTTTTAGCCATCTGAATAAATAAGCATTTTTTTTTTTTTTTTTTTTTTTTAAACTGGGCAGTCCTGTGTATTCCAGCTGCAGACTAAATGATTGCTTCATTCCAAACCTCCTGACTGCCATGGAACCATCTGGTATGTGCATGTGTGTAGGAGTAGGTGAGACTCCAGCTAACACTAAAGTCTTCAGCTAGTCCAAGTTGTTTCTTATTTACCGCTTCATAAACACCTGCGTACACAGGCACAGTTAAAACTACAGTCTGAATCTCTTCCACCCATTTTTAAGCTTTTACTTTTCAGTTTCTGACCTCCATAAAAGTGTCCATTTTTAGGGAAATTGTTGGAATGGGAGAAAAAAACAATTGTAGCTGAGAAAAAAGAAACTGTTTAAAGTGGGAAAGATTTTATTTCATTCACACTTAGAGGTTTTTCTCCAAATGTTGCTTTGGGTCAAGGGGAAAAAGGTTTGTATCTGTTTTTCCCTCATATGCTACTTTGAGAAATGTTCAGGTGTTATGTGAAATGATTATGCTAAATGTCTGTGAGAACTTGAGTTTGGTGTGGATATATAGTGAATCTATAGGACCCAAAAGGGAACAATGGTAGGAAGATAGGCAAGGTAAGGAGTTTCTAAAAAATGAAGAGCTAGTGTGAGATGGGCAAGTAGGGGATTAAATGAGAAATTGGGTGATCTGAACAGATTGTGTATATATTTCTCTCTCTGAAACCCCTAAGATCTCTTATTATACATTGCATTGGGAAAATAATCTTGCTTTCGTTTTAGTGTCTTAACTATATACTTTCATCATTGCTGTACATTTTTTTTTTAAACTTGGCTCAGAAAAGAAGGGATAATATACAGGAGCTTGATATGGTGACTAGAAACTGGTTTTGGATCTGGCACTGGCCACGAAAGACACATTATTAATTATTATTAATGCATGCTATTAGTGCTAAACTACACATACTACTACAGTTAAAACGATTATTAGTATAATGCCTAGAACATCATCTTTCCTCTTTTTACAAATCATGCTACAAGCAGTAACAGCATCGTTTGGGACGGAAGACTGCCCAGACATGGGCCTGTGGTATAAAATGCGATGAGTGTGGTCCACAGGCTTCCACTGTCTGGTTGATCCTTACTGGAGTACTGGCAGTGCCTGATTCAATTAGTAATCACAGATGTAGCCATTGCTATTTCATGACTTTGAGAGCCTTGGTTGTGAGTTATATTCACAGATGGCAATTTCTTTCTAAATAGAGCCCTTTGTATCTAAGGATCTGAAAAGTCTTGCAGTCTGTGATAAAATTGAGTTTTTTTTCCCATATCATAATACATCAGACATCATTGTATTTGTCAAGACTTTGGTCAGTTGGGCCAAGCAAAACCCATGTGCATGAACAATGAATTTAGCCAGATTTTGTTTGCAAGAATAGTTTTTCTAGGTACACTCTCCCTGCCCTACCCCTAACCAGGATACCTAATGGCTAATATATATAATTCCAAATAATTCCAAAGTGGAAGCATACTGGGTTTTAAAGTCTGAAGGTATTATTCCATAAAAGCTGGGCCTTTCTTACTGACAGCCCTGTGTTTTATCTGATGGGGCATCCAAAAACATAAGGCCTGGTCTTAGTTCTGAAGGAATCCACAGTCTTTGGGAAGTCAATTTTATAAGATATTTGGTGGAAAAGTGCCAAGTGTATGCCATTTTATAAGTAGTTTTGCTATAAAGGCATATGTCTTGGCTGCAGAATTTAGAATGAACTTAATTTAAATTGGAACTAAGTGTTTCCTACCAGAAGGTTTGAGAGCCATTCTATCTGTGAACTGGTATGCGGATCATTCTGTTGATGAACCAGACAACTATGAAAGGTCATTAAAAGCAAGTGGATGGGAACGGTACTGAAAGTTAAAGAGTTATTAAAGGTACTATGAGAAGGGTGGATATTTGAGGCTTACTCCTGAGGACCAATAAATAGAGATTTCCACACTCATTGTTATTGTGGTCTCATTGTGTAATTCATATACAGGTCACAAGTTGGAGAAAAGCTGAGAATTTAATCCTTTGTTATAGCCATTGATGTTCCTCCACAGAAAACCGGTTAAGACAAATTTTGTCTATTGCTCTGGCTGCAGAAATTATAGTATATAATTCCCATGCAAAAAAAAAAAAAAAAAAAAGAAATGCATCAGAGAGAGAAACACCAGATTGTTGACACTCTCATAATGGAGTATGGCCAAGGCAATTGTTGATCTCTTACAGCTTTTTGAGGAGTTAGCTCAGCAGTTAAGCTCTGAATAGGTCCACCCTTCTGTTATTTAGCCAGCAATCTGCTCCCTTCCATGATGGAAGAAAAGCTGAATGGCAAAATTTCATCTCTGTTCAAATTAGAAACCTGTCTCCTATAAGTGGGGTCCCTTCCTTCTCCATTAAAATCTTCTACTACCAAGGAGAGAAAAAAAGATTTCGGATATACAGAGGGTGCCAAATAAATGTAAGAAAGGAAAAAATGGTATTAAAATTGTAATACTCAATATATACCAATAACAAAAGATAAATACAAGTCATGTTTCACTTCTGCCATTACAAGCGGTGCTCAAAGTGGTTACCATCAGTGTAATTTTAATAGTTTTTCCCATTCTTACAATGTGTGTACATTTTTTTGGCACTCTCTGTGTATATATACATGCATACATATATATAGCACACCAATCATTCCATCAGCTGTAAACCTCATTTGGTAATTTTTTTTTTTGCTTTTATTGAGTACTAGGAGAGTCTAAATCTGAATGCTATATACAAATCCATTATTCTTAGTACTGCTACCTATAATTAACACTGCCCGATGGAATTTAAAAAATATTTATAAAAAAGGCAACAGAGTGACAATTACCATTATCTCCCGCTACACTCCTCCTCCTCCATGTTTTCATCAAGAGAGTGGTGTTGTTACTTCAACAGGCACAGTGTTGTGGTGACTTTTGTGATACAAATAAAGCAAGACTGAAATTCTAATTGTGAAATTTAAAAGGAAAGTAATTACTTCGTGTTGGTTAATTCCATCTTTGTGTGATGACAGCAGCTGTGATTTCCTGCCTCGTGTATTTTAACAGATGGCATTATTTCTTATGGAGTGTTATAGTAGCGACCGAGGTGACACTGAAGGAAAATTCTGTGACAGCATGTTAAGTAAGATACTACTGACAGCCCTGCTAAGCAGTGAGGCAGAACTGCGTGTCGTGGATCTCTTCTCAGTTCTATAGCCCACACCAAACGGTTTCCATTTGCAGCATGTGGAATCAGAAGGGAAAGATGAATGAAAAACTATGTTCTTTTCCAAATTCACTTGTTTGCACATCATTAGTAGGCCTGGGATTAAGGTTCAAATCTGCCAAAAAGGTACATTTATCAACCCAGTATCATACTGTTGTACCTTTCTATCAAAAACAAGAAAATGGAGAGGCGCTGATAGGCATGAGTTCTAAACCAGGCTCTTCCCAAGTTATTTTTCTCTGGGTTGGCTTCCTTTGTGTAAAAGGCTGGAGTTGGAATAAGAAAAAACAATCTCTAGGGTCTTTCTACTCCAAAGTTCTGTGATTCTGAAGTTTTGAGCTTTGTGCTCTAATGGCACAGAAGACAAAGTGAATAGAATGTATGATGGACGTGCGTGATCAGTTGCTCAGTATGCCACTGATATGGATGCAAAGACCAATGGACATGTCAGCAGATCTGGCCATGGTTCAGCTATGAAGCAAGTCACTGAGTCACTGTGCCTGAGCCACCTTACCTCCTTCTCAAGGCTGTAGTCAAGGTGTAATGGGATTATGTTACTGAAAGATGATTAATGAACCCAACAAACGTTATGCAACTGCCCTGTGCTAGACACTGTGTAAAGTGCTGGAGATTCAATTGTGGGTAAAGCACGGTCTTTGTTTCAGAGGAGGATGTCTAGTCCGGGAGACAGATAGATAAGTGGGTGTTCCTAATGGAGTATAACGGGGCTTTGATGGGCACAAGTCCAGGGTGGTATAAAAGTATATAGAAGGGGCAGCTCACCCAGCTGGGGGCACGGAAGGCTTCTAGGAAGTAGTGGATATTTTAAGCGATGGCTAATAGAGGGGGAGAGGGATGAGCAAATGGCATGGCATGCTTGTTGAAGCAGGATTCAGAAATCGTTATGGTTTGGTTTACTTTCACTTCCGGTCTGGAAAGTAGGAGCCCAACAGCATCTTGGGTTTGGATGAACAGAGAGTGTTCTTATTTAAATATTCTTGTAATTATTTATGTCCTGCCTCTTTTCTAAAACAAATGGGTTTAAGAGCCTGAGCTTGAAAAATCCTCCAGATCTTCCTCTTTACAAAGGCCCCAAGCGTTTTATGGGGTGCTTTGAAGGGAGGTATGGGTGGATCTACCTTGATAGTAAATGGAGAAATGATAGTGGCTTTATATATAATTAGAAATTAGCCTTCTTTTAATAATCTTCTCTAAGAGTAGGGCTATCAGCTTGCTGCTTGGTGACTAATAAATCTGACTCATACCTTCTCCTTACCAGCTGACCCACCTCCATACTAATGTTTGACATTTTATAGTTTGAGATCGCCATCTAAGCGGCACACCACCAAGAGAATGATGGGATTTCTTCCTGCAGTAATGATGTTGAGTAAAGAGAAATTCACCGAGTCTGCCATTGCCCGTGACACTCTCCACTGATCTGCATGGAGACCCAAAAGCATTAGGATGACCTTTGGTGAGAATGTGGCTAAGTGGGGAAGAAGAGAGCCCTTGGGGATAGAAACTGAGCCACATCGTTGACCTTGGTGACTGAAAGAATGTCCTGCTGCATCATTTCTTCTTTAAGCCATTGTCCTTTCATGAGACTGCAAACAATAAATTAGATGGTAACCCTTGTGAACCCACCTACTTCTGCACCAGTCACCTGAATTTGCAGTTTGGACCCAGCCTGCCCTCCAAGTCAGAGAAAATGCCAGCAGTGATCCCAAACCTGTGCAGTACTGTGTTCTTTGCTTGGGATTTGATGTGATAAACCTCCAGATAGTTTTAATGCTCAAACCTAGAACTGCAGACATCCATATTTGCCTGTCCTGTTAGATGGCTTACAGGCATCTGAAAGTCAATATGACCACAGTTGAATGAATGATGCCTCCCCCTTCCCTTACATCCTTCCTCTGGGGTCATTGTTTTAGTGTTTCAAAGTAACAGCAGTTTTCTTTACCATAATTCTTTTTGGAACAGCACTGATTTTGTTTAGATGAAAGTCTTGAATATTCTTTTTTCCACCTTCCCAACCCTTGCCAGGAACCTGGGCATCAGCTGGCACCCAAACCTCAGAGTGAAAGACTTTTGGTCTGTTCCCAGGGCGGAAAGCTACTGCGTTATGTCTCTTCTGGAAAGGAAGGGAAGAGAGAAGAAAGACAAGGAAATTGAAGGAGAAGTAAGAAAGAAGGAAGGAAAAGAGGAAGATAGAGAAAAATTGAGAGGAATTGAAGGGACAGTGAAATTCCATAATGATCGGTAGGGAGGCCAATGGATATTTTAAGAAAAGAGATGTGTGAAATTCTCAATAAAAGCTGTTTGTTTTAAAATGCAAACTCCTCCATCTTCATTGTGAAATCTTATACAGGATATAAATTACTGTGTGTGTGTGTGTGTGTGTGTGTGTGTGTGTGTGTGTGTGTAAACCAGTGGAGGGGTTGAGTTTCATATCTAGGTTGACAGAGAACACAGTAGAAACAGCAGGAGAAGAGAGGGGACACAAAGGAGCCCAAATGTTAAAAGGTTCCTAGGAATTACAGCAGTCTTTTGAAGGACTTGTATAGATGGTGGATTGAAGGTTCAAGGCTGGTAAACTCAATCTCAAGATAATTGGGTCCCCATGTATCATCTTAGTTATCAGCTGTGTCTACTACATAAGGTAAAACACATTGGATTTGACCTTGACACCCTCTGCACCTGCCACCTTCCTTCGTCCTCTTATACATTGGGCCTGCTTCCTCTCTCTGAATTACTTTTCACTTTGGAGTCTGGAACTCAGACACTGATGTTCTCCATGCAAAGTACAAAATTGTGTTCATAGTATCTGTAAACAGGAATGAACACTATAAGTTAAAACTCAAAAGTTTTTTTGTGTGGGGGGAGGTCAAAACCTACTGTGGGGTAATGCCACCCCAAATTACTATAACACATAACTAATAATGATGAGGTTGAATCAAAAGGAATGCCAAAATTGTACTGTAGTTTCTCTAGAAGACATGACGATGTTGACTTAAAGATGGCTGCAAATTCTTTGCTGCACGCCTCATCAAGGGATGATGTCTCTTTCCCCAATCCTTGAATCTGAGTTGGCCCTTTAATTGGTTTTAATCAGTAGAACACAGAGAAAGGGATGCTGTGAAACATCTGAGCCTGGGATGTAAAAGATTGGCAGCTCCACTTAGAATATTTTCTCTTGGGAGCCAGCCACCAAAGTCTGATTTACCTGACACCATAATGCTGTGAGTAAACCCAAGCCAACTACTTGGAGAGAGAAAGAAGCATAGAGAGGTGAATTGGAGTACCAGGCATAGGAGTGAAGAATTCTTGCACTTTTAGCCTGACCTACTCACCAGCTGAACGCAGCCAAGTGAGTGATCTCAGCTGACACTACGTGGAGCGGAAGAATGACCCAACTGAGTCTAGTTTAAAATATTGACCCATAGAATTGTGAGCAAATAAAATGGTTGTTGTTTAAGCCACTAAGTTTTGGGGTAGTTTTTATGTAACAATAGATAGCTGAAATGATACTATATGGAGGTAATAGAACTAGGCCACATGATTCTAGAAGAAATGTTTTTAGTACTAGCTCTGCTGAGGTTTGACCATCAATGCCATACCTACCCCAACGTATGAGACCAAGTTGAAATAATAATGAATATTAATATAGTTTTTATTATTTATTCAGAACATATTTAATCCTATGACAGTCCTCTGAGGTAGACCTTATCTCAGTTTTAAAGATGGGGAAACTGAGTCTCAAAGCCACATAGAAGTAAGTTTTACTCAAATCCAGGTATTTTGCCTCTATTTTGTTCCTTCCCAAATAAGTCTGGAATCAGTCAAAGCAAGACTTAAAATAGCTTACCATTAGTAATTTAACAGTTGTTTAAACAGGAAGAGACAGAGGAACTCGGAAAATGCTTTTCAGTACTTCACTAAAGCATATCCCCTAGTTTGTGCTATTGTTGTAATCTGACTAGTTACTTGAATGTGAAGTGGCAAAGGTAAAATTGAATTCTTGAACTAAATTAGGTAGATGCAAAACTATTGCCAGAATCCAGATTGTCTGGAAATTTGTGTTCCAAATAATTGGCTCAAATATTTGCAGCAGAGGTTTATGATGGAATTAATTCTTTAAAAAGAAGCCAGTCATAATCAACAAGATCACCCTCTGAACTTACAAAGTAATTATGAATTTTTAGCTAAGACTTTTTAGTCACTTTCCATGATAGAGAAAAAAATATATATTTTGGATCATGCCCAATACTGTGGCATGTGAAATTCTACTTTTTAAAAGAAGTATTATGATCAATTTCAGATAAAAATATCTTCTATATCCAAAACCTTGGAGTGAACCATTTTTAAGCACATTACTTGTCGTGTGACCTAGATAATGTGATGACAGCCCTTTGGAACAATGTCAAGACTGCTCCATACACGTGCCCTTTATGAGCATTCATCTCAATATGGCAACTTGAATCACACCCACAGTTTTTCCTGTATTAAAATATACCCAAACATCTCCTAACTCACTTTAAGATCTTTCCATGGTTAATTATACAATTTGACCAACCTGGAAATATGAGCCAGGGAAGTATTCTTAAATTAAAACTGAAAATGGAGGAGGTACACAGCAATAGAACTTGTGAGGTAAAGAAAACTTGAGCCATCACATGCAGTAGATTTGAGGATAGTACTCAAGTGACAGTTATAAATACCAGCCACACCATTCAACCTTCCCTATGTGCAGCATAGAATGGATGTCAGCTTGTAGTTATCAGACATTTTAAAGGCAGAGCCATAAAGGGACTTGTGAAAATACTTTACCCTAGTGATGACAACTATTAGCACACAGCTTGGTTCTGAAAATTGACATTTAAAGAAAGATAACTTGAATGGATTTTAATGACTGCATAGAATTTCTATACCCAAATTTCTTTATCTGGTCTCTTATTGTTTGGACATATAGCATGCTTTCATATCTTATATTTCCCTGTTTAAAAAAATTTTGTGCTGGAATTTGTAAATAAATCTTTGTATAGCTACATAATGATCTCCTTAGTGGAAATTTCTAGAATTAAAATGGTTGGGTAGAGGTGTTATGCATTTGAAATGAATGGTCATATAGAATGTCTATTTTTGAAGTATCTGATGTCTAGGATAGTCATTATCTGCCACACTGGTTAAATTTACCTTAAAATGAAAATAATGCATATTAATCTCAATATTTAAAGAGTATGGTATAGTCAGAAAAAAAACTTTTTTTTTAAAATTAAATTTATTGAGGTGACAATTGTTAGTAAAATTACATAGATTTCAGGTGTACAATTCTGTATTACATCATCTATAAATCCCATTGTGTGTTCATCACCCAGAGTCAGTTCTCCTTCCATCACCATATATTCGATCCCCCTTACCCTCATCTCCCACCCCCACCCCCCCCCCCCGTTACCCTCTGGCAACCACCAAACCATTGTCTGTGTCTATGAGTTTCTGTTTCTCATTTGTTTGTCTTGTTCTTTTGTTGTTTTGGTTTATATACCACATATCAGTGAAATCACATGGTTCTCTGCTTTTTCTGTCTGACTTATTTCGCTCAGCATTACACTCTCAAGATCCATCCATGTTGTCATAAATGTTCCTATATCATCTTTTCTTACCGCCGAATAGTATTCCATTGTGTATTTATACCACAACTTCTTCATCCATTCATCTATCGAAGGACATTTTGGTTGTTTCCATGTCTTGGCCACCGTAAACAAAGCTGCAATGAACATTGGAGCACACGTGTCTTTATCTCTAAATGTTTTCAGATTTTTTTGGTATATACCCAGGAGAGGGATTGCTGGGTCATATGGCAATTCTAGTCGTAATTTTTTGAGGAACCTCCACACCGCCTTCCATAACGTCTGCACCAGTCTGCATTCCCACCAACAGTGTGTGAGGGTTCCTTTTTCTCCACAGCCTCTCCAACATTTGTTACTATTTGTCTTGTTGATGATCGCCATTCTGACTGGGGTGAGGTGATATCTCATTGTGGTTTTTATTTGCAAGAAAAAAAACTTTATTAAAAGTACGCTGATGGTAACCACTTTGAGCACCTCTTGTAATTGCAGAAGTCAAATGTGACTTGCATTCATATTTTGTTATCAGTATATATTGAGTATTACAATTTTAATGCAGTATTTTTCCTTTCTTAAAATGTGTATAGATTTTTTTGGCACCCTCTGTATAAAAACTAGCCAGCAACGAAGAATTGACCCTAGAAATGAAAATAAGATCTCTATGATGACATTTCTTGATTTTAGGAAGATCAGGATTAAACATCATACAGCACTTCCTGATGGAAAAAAACCTGGGTCATAGTTGGAACAAGGCTGTGATGATATTAAGGCCCCAATAAATATTTAATTTAATGTTCATCTCAGTGCCAAATATTGCACCTGGAGATAATATCTGATTGGATTTGGACCAAAAGGATAAATAAATGAACACTGGCTGTGAACACTAATTTATAAAAGTTTTACTTTATTTCAACTATTCTTTTGGACTACTCTTCCAAGTCTATCGTTCTTGATTTTGAATTTTCAGTAGTTCTCTGTTTTTACCTCTACCCTTAGAATCTCTCATGGTTTTCCATCCTACCTACTCATGATAAATGTTTGTTGTCTTATTTCCTTCTGCTTCTTTCTTTTGCATACCATAACTAATGCTTTGCTTTGCTTGGATGCTAGGGGATATTTCCAGTAAAGTGAAAAGGGAGAGGACTAAAGAAACTGAACTTAAAAAGAAAGATTGTTCAAAGAGGACATGTTTTAAGTGTATATATGATGACACACACACACACACACACACACACACACACACACATATATGTGATGATCTTAAGTTGAATCAATTAGTATATTACTATTAAACAATTCTTCTCATTGGATGAGTCACATCTAAAACATAGTTTTATTATTTTAAAACTGAATCATGCTCATTATTAAAAAAACTCTATTAGGAAAGTGTAAAGATTAACATAGAACTAATCACATGAATTCCTCCACCAAAACATAACTACTGTTAATATATTGGTGAAAACTCTTTTAGATATCTCTTTATGAATACATATAAAAATACACGTGTGCCTACATGCCAATTTTATGTAATTGGGATCACATTGTGTACACAGTCCATACTAATATATATATATATTAGTATGTATATATGTATATATATACACCAATTTATATGTATATAAACATATATATATATATATACATGTATATATACCAATTTTCAGCACGTATTCATGACAAGAAAGATTCTATATTATTTTTAATGGCTGCAGGGTATTACCTTATTTATTGTATTATTTATTTAATAACATTTATGAGAAAAATAACATTTATTTTTTCTCTTTCCTTTCTCCCTTTCTTTCCTCCCTCCCTCCTTTCCTCACCCCATTCTTCCCCCTTTTGTTTTTCTCCCTGCCTAGGTGCCTGCCAGAAATGTTGTCTAGAAAGAGTATATGAATGGAAATTCTCATCAACAAATCGTAAGTGCCTGATTCCCCCCCTTTTTAATACAGATTTTGATACTATTCATCTTCTAGAATGATGTATAGTTGCTTTAATTTGCATCTCTTTGTAAGTAAGAAAGAACATCTTTTAATGATTGCCGACCACTTAGAAGTTTTGCCTTTGAGTAATTTGCCTATTGTCATATTATGGTTTTTATTATCCTAAAGAAAACTTTGAGCTCTTTGCATATTAAGGATAATAATCTTAACATACACTTTACAAATGTTTCTTCCCAGTTTGTATTTTTATTTTTAAAAATGTTAATATGCTTTATTTTCCTCTTATGATGAAGTATTTAGTTTTATGTGGCCAATTTATCAGTTTTTGCTTTATGCTTCTGAGTTTTTATGATATGCTAAAATAGTTTCCCCACTTTATGATTATTAAAAACTCATTTTAAATTTCAGTCAACAATTTTATGGCTCAATTTTACTTTAGATAAATGACATGATGTCCCATCATTATTATTATTGTCTCCAAATGAGTAGTTTGTTGTCCAAAACAACCGGCAACATTTTTCTATGTAATAACCAGCTTGTTGCCCCAATGACTTTGTTGAACAATAATTGGGACTATTTTTGAACTCTGTTTTGCCAAGTTTTCAAAGTTAGTTGGAATTTTGAATGGGCATTTGAATACATTTCTAGAATGTTTTAATTGAATTCAGCATATGGCAATTTAGAGAAATTTATGTTTCTATAATGCAATTCTGTTCATGAAACCACTTATTCATTTATTTATTCACATTTTTATTCTGTTATGTCCTTTAGTAGTGTTTCAGGCTTGATAATAATTTTGCCAATTTATTAATATGGTATCAGTTTTTATTTTTTATTTCTTTGATAATAACTAAGAAAGATCATCTTTTTGTATTATTGTTGATCACTTTCCTTTTCCTTTGAGGACTTGCCAGTTTATGTCTTTGTGAGTTTAAAAAAAATAATTTGTAATAGTTATTTGCATCTTAAGACTAGTAACCCATTGTCATATGTTTTATAAATATTATTTGCCAGGTTGATTTTCTTTTGCAAATATGTTTGAAGTGCTTTTATTTTTCTGTTACAAGGAGCTGTTCCAGTTTATGTAGTCAGTTTATCAGTCTTATTTAATGTTGCTTACTTTTTATGACAGAAAATGTACTAAGTTGTTTCTGGTAGGGTCAGACCTTTAAATTTCAGTCATTCTAGTGGATGTGTAGTGGTATGTCATGTGGCTTTAATTTCCATGTCTCTAATGCATAATGATGTTAAGCATCTTTTTATCTATGTATTTGACATCTGTATATCTTCTTTGGTGAAGAATTTGTTCAAATATTTTGCCCAATTTTTATTGGGTTGTTTGTCTTATGATTGAGTTGTACACTACCAGAATATAGTCTAAGTACAGGTTCTTTGTTGGGTATATATTTTGTAAATATTTTCTCCCAGTCTGAGCCTTGCCTTTTCATTTTCATTACATTGTTTTCTGAAGAGCAAAAGACTTTAATTGTAAGTTCAATTTATTTGGGGCTGCTCAGCCAGAGTTATGGGGCATGCTGAGGCCATATACTGCCTGTCTGGGGTTTGTGAACATTTGAGAGGTTTTAGGATAGTCCTCAGCATGAGCCAAGACTGCTCATTTGTATGGAAAAGTCACTGGAAGTGGATTGGGTAGGCCCACAAGTTGGGATGAGCAGGACCTCAGGGAATCACCAGGGCGGGTGGACCAGTGTCAGCCAGGTTGATGGAGACTCAGATATGGTGCCACCTGCATCTGCACGCTTGGAGTGGGGAGGGTTCAGCAAGGAAATAATGGCTTCTGCTAGCATTTCTGTCTGGAAGAAAGCTGCCCCTCCAGCCCTCGCCCTGAAGCCAGATCATTCAGTTCCTCCCCATATATTCCTGGCATCTTTCAAGCTGCTGACCTAAAGCTGGAGTTCAGAGTGAGTGAGTCCATCAGCGATTAAGTTCACATGTGCAGGCCCTTTAAAAGGAGCATCTGAGACTCCAACTACCTTCTGTCTCACTCAGCCACAATCTGCTGTTTTTCACAGCCAGAAACTGTAGGGACATCTGTTGGCAGCACAGGAAACCTGGGCTGGGGAACCTAGGGCCAGGACCCCTTGCTCCTCTGCAGGGGACCTTTGTAGCTGTGATAGCCCTCCTGATTTTTAACTGCCACACATGGTATGGGGACCAGTCCATTTCGTGTATCTGCCCCACCTACCAGTCTCGACATGGCTTCTTCTTTATATCCTTAGTTAAAGGACTTCTGTTCAGTAAGACTTCAGGAATTTCTCAATGACTGTTGTTCTGTAGTTTAGTTGCAATTTTGATGTGGTCATGAGAGGAAGCAAGAACAGGGTTTACCTACTTTGTCATCTTGACCAGAAAATTGGCGACTCTTACTCTTAATTATTGGAAATTATTTAGATTTAAAAGATATAGTTCACATGTTCTTAATAACCTATGTTTATTTTTTATTATATGTCAGCCTTTCTTTCTCCTTTACCTGTTTCTTTATTCTTTTTCCAAGGCTCATATTACATAGGATTGGAAGGGGAGAAACGAACGAACATGTATTGGTCACTTAGAGTATGATCTACACTGCCGGGCTGTTCACAGCAACCCTTGAAGGACATATTCTTGTTATCCTTATTTTCTCAGCTGCTCAGAGGCTTTAGGTTACTTACTTCTGGGCACATGACTTTGTTATGGTGAAGCTAGAATTCTAATACAAATGTGTTGGAGTCCAAAGGCTACAGACTTTCTTCCAAACATAGAAAGGATTTGGTTTCAGAATGAAATACTGTGGGTGTTTCCATGTATTTATGACATTCTCATACCTTTGTCTCTGCACATCTCACAACTATTACATTAGCAAGCCAAATAGCAAGCCAGCTATTACATTAGCAAGCCTTGGGTAGTTTGATAAAAATGCATATTGCAGGCCTTTACCACCAGAGACTCTTGATTCAGTTAGTCACTTGTGACTACTCAGAATCTGCATTTTTCAGAAGTTCCTTAAGTAATTCTGCTGCCCAGTCATCTTTGGAAATGAGAAATTTATGCCCCTGTCTCCCAGTGGTAGAAATTATGTTGTAAATCTGAAATCATTAGTGCCTCAGAGCATTATGTTTATCCTAGGGCTTATCTATGGAATCCATCCATGTCATAAGCACTGAAAGAAGGTGCTGACTCTCCACAGCACCTGAAGGCCTTTGTGGATGAACCCAACATCCAGACGTAATTTTGTAGTTGAGGCTCCTGTTCACCATCTTCTAGGATGACACCTCTCAACCCTGGCTGTACATGAGAATAATAGTGCCTGGCCCCAACCCAGACCAGTTCAATTGGAATCTCTCGGTAGGGATTGAACAGCAATATTTTTAAAGTACTCCAAATGATCTTAATATATAGTCAAGGTTTGTGACATTCTTTTCTAACTAGGGTAAAGGGAGTTTGAGTAATGGAGCTTTTTCTTTCAGGAAATTGGAAAAAAATGTGTAATTAAAAAGTTGAATGTTTTCTCTTTATATCATTTTATTTAAAATATTGTATATGTTTAATGTGTACAACATGCTGCTTTGATATACATATATATACCATATTTCCCCAAAAATAAGACTTAGCCAGACCATCAGCTCTAATGTGTCTTTTGAAGCAAAAAATTAATATAAGACCCAGTCTTATTTTACTATAATATAAGACTGGGTCTTATATAATATAATATAACATAATATGATATAATATAATATAATGTAATATAATATTGGGTCTTACATTAATTTTTGCTACAAAAGACGCATTAGAGCTCATGGTCCGGCTAGGTCTTATTTTCGGGGAAACACGGTAGTGAAATGATTACTTCACTCAAGTTAACATATCTATTCCTCACATAGTTATCATCTTTTTTTTTGATGAGAGCATCTGAAATCTATTCTCTTAACATATTTTCAGTATTCAATACAGTATTATCAACTATAGTCATCATGCTGTACATTAGATCTCTAGATTTATTCATCCTACATAACTGCATTTTTGTACTCTTTGACCAATATATGTCTATTTTTCCCATCTCCCCACTGCTGGTAACTACCATTCTATTTTCTGCTTCTGTGCATTTGACTTTTTTTTTTTCTTTTTTTTTAGGATTTCACATAAATATCAAGCAGCTTTGTTTTCTTTCTGTGTCTGGTTTATTTCACTTAGCATAATATCCCCCAGGTTCATCCATGTTGTTTCAAATGGCAGGATCTCCTTTTTTAAGGCTGAAAAATATCCCATTGGATACATATGTTATATTTTCTTCATCTATTCATTCATCAACAGACATTGTTTTCATATCTTAGTTATTGTGAATAATGCTGCAATGAACATGGGAGCACAGATATCTGACTTTTTTCTTTTGTTTACAAACATTATTGACATTTTAAATATAATATTAAAAGAAGTCAAGGTAAAAAATAAAAACAATAAAGTAATATGTATGACCTGAGTTTGTGTTCTTCTCATCAACTTTACTTGTATGAAAACTAACACAGAAATATCCCCATACTTTTACACATTTTCAGCTGTGTCTTAGGTATTTAGGTAATTTTGAAGTAATTGTGGATGGCTTTATGAGAAAAATGAAGTTTATAAATCCTAATTCAGGCTTAAGCTGATCAACTCAGTTTTCTCCCATTTGTGTATTCTACAAATAGTTCATGCCAATTGTGGGTCAGATACTCTACTGGGTACCTAGGGTACAACTGAAATCACAACACAGTTTTTGCCTTTGTTACTTTCTAATCGGGTAGAGAGAGAGAGAGAGACAAATGAGATAAGTGTGACCGTAAATAGAGGATGTTATGAGAGCACTTAGGAGGAGAATCTAACACAAAGACATTGCAGAAATCCCCCGAAGTCTATTACCTTGCATCACCTGTACAAAGGCAAGAGAAAGAAGATATGGGATAAAGTAGGTGTTCATGACAAAGGATTAACACATACACAAACACAGATAGAACTTACTGTGTGTGTGTGTGTGTGTGTGTGTGTATATGTATGAGTGTGTATTGGAATGATGTCCTTGGAATTAATTTCTCTTTGGTGTGGTAGGAATCTTTGTAATGACTTTTATGTACTATTATTTATTTACTTGTAATCTGGTTTCACAGTATATTATTATTTTTTGTACAGAGATCAGGCAAATAAATTGGTAAAATTTGAACTGTCCATCCCCACCCCTCGCTCTCCCATAATCATTCTTAGGGGTGGCAGCCTGGCAGGTTGGGACTAGAATTCTTATTCCCTGAGTTTTAAATTTGGGGCAAAGATCATTGCGCTACACTGACTCTTAGAATGAAATGTTTGAGGCCCCTTTGTTATGTGAATAAACGTTATTGTTTATTTTTGTGATATGTTTTCTTTTATTTCACACCTGCTGACTATATCTATACATCAAAGAGAAGTTGAATGGCTTACATTTTCAGTGATATTTGAAGATAGCGGTGCTAAATATAATATTTTTCCAAGCATTGCAAATATACTTCTTTTTGTTTCCAAGTATTGCCAATGCCCTTTTGTAACACAAAACTGTCATTAATAACCACTGAAATGTTATTTTTTCCCTAACGTGTTTTTTTTTGTTGTTGTTGAAAGTCTGAGTTCTGCTATTGACTTAATTTTTTTTAATTTAATGGCCTGAGGATTTGCCTTCATAATGAAAAAGAAAAAAAAGAGCCCACGTAACAAGAATGGAATTGTTTCTATGAATAGATGTAGTGAAAGAATAAAGTCAATGTTAGGATTCTCATTCTTGCCAATATCCTTTCAGGTATGTTTTGTAGACTCAATTGAGGGTGAAGGAGAGGAAAGGCTTGGAAGCATAGGCACAGATTTCTGGGGCTCAGGATACTTCAAACCCAAGTTGGGCAAGATTTTTACCAAAAAAGAAGTTTTTCTGATAATCATCTCTTTAGGCAAAGATAACCCACCGAATGGTACCAAAAAGCATTCTGTATTAGATGAGAGTGGGGTTGTAACTGAAGAAAAATGAAAGAAAATATTTTCTCTGAAATGGTCTTAGTAGTTTTACTCTTTGGAAACCTATTTGAGTGCCCAGATAAATTTGTATGCCTGTTTTCTCTTTTTATTGGTAGTAATATCATTGAAGAATTAAACTTCTATGAAGGATGTTTTTGTTGCATTATGAAAGGTAAAAGCTCCCCTATTCTTCAGACAGTTTCTACATAGGTGCTTCGAAAATAAAGCGTTTTGAATGCATATGAAATGTTTAGCTTTGTGTTAGTGTTGACTTTCAGGATGAAAGGATATATTTATCAGTCCTTGTTCAAAGAGGAAACAACAACTCTGAAATTTTTGCCCCTCCATCCCTTGAAAATGAATTTCAAAAATTATTCAACCTCCAGTCATGCTTGTTTTTGCAAACTGATCAAATCAACTTGTCTGCTGGTTTACATTTCCACATATCTTTTCGTTCCACAGTATGACTTTTAAAAATACTGAGGCATTTTTCTGTGATGCTGCAACTATGAAATGTTCTACTGGAAGAATTATCAATTGTGGTGAGTCCTACAGGGAATGCTAGGTTATGACTCTTTTCCAAGTCTTCCCTGAGACTTTCTTTTATCCTTCCACACTTCATGATATGATACTTTCTCAATATGGGCGCTGCAGACAGAGGTGGGTACATTTTCAACCTCTTCTCCTGATTCACACTCTGAAGGGGAAAAGAAATGTTGTACAAAGAAGTTAAATCTCAGAGTTTGTTCTGAGAGAGCAGAAGTTTACATTTGTGAGAGCAAAATGAAGAAGCATGGTGGAAGTCGAACACTGGGTGCTTGGAGTTAAGCACCACCGCCCCCAGTCTAATGGGTAATAGAGTCATTAATTCTGCTGATTAACTTGGCCTTGGGGTTCCTGGAAATGACATCCACCTCCTTTTTTCCTAAGCTCAAACTGTGGAACGAAGGAACATAAAAAAACAAGCTAATTAGAGAGAAATCAGGAGAAAAGAAGCAGAGAGAAAAGAAAGACAGTTTGAGCATTAATGAGACTTGTTTGGGGAGAGAATGTGACAGGCTCTTCAAAAGCATTATTGTCAAATGTGTCACCATTTCATAGATGGCAAGAGCTACCTTTGAGCTTCATGCTGATAGTTAATGATTTGAAACTATAAAAAGATTGAAAAGGTAAAAGGGAAAATGTCAGACTCAACTGGATTTTAATGGGCTTTTTTTTTTTTTTCTTAAGGAAAACAGCCTGGAAAGTAGAGAAATTTCCCATTCTTTCTGTTCCTCATTCTCTGGATTTCCATTTCTTTTTTAGCAATACAATTGGCAAAGGATCAGTGGGAGAGGATTATCAAAGGTCTAAACTCAAAGATCGGGGACCTTTTACTTTGCTGAGAAGATAAGAGGTAGAGAGGGCAGCACAGGAGTTTGAATGGCAACACGGAGGAGAGATTGATGAAGGAGACAGCAGTCGTGCTTGTTTGTTTTTTGGGGACGTGCTGAGCAGAAGCCATCTTCACACTGTGCGATGTAACAAAGAAATCCAAAGTGATTATGCAGGTTCATTTGTCAGTATCACTGCTCCAGCTATTGCTGTGTGCAACTATGGGATGACAAGGCATTTATTGCTGATGGTTGGCTCTTAGTCGCATTATAGGAAACATTAGAGCAGAGTAGGATACATAGACTAGGAGACAATAGCTTTCTGGGCTCAAACTCAGCAGGGTAGCCTTGTCATTAAATTTGGTAGTGCTAATTTAGTTTAAAAAAAGAAGAAAAGAAACTTTGACAAGGAATTCTGTAACCCCATTTTTACCTTATGGTAACTGTCAGGATTCACTCCCTGAGTTCTCAGTTATGTGTTAGTAGTGAGCCTACAGAGACGGATCACATATTTTCAAAAGAATTGAATGCTAGTGGGAAAATCAGAACCAAACTTTAATTCTTTTTCTAGAGATTTTCTTGTGATCCTTGAAATATTAAATTCTGATTATGGCACTGTACCTAAGAACAAATTATGAATCAGGTACCGGGGTCAAACCAACTGCCTTACTAATGAATTGCTGATGTATTCCTTTCTGAAATAAAGCACCTGGATTGCTGATTGAAAGTGATAGCCCAGCTCATTGCAAAGTGAAGGGATAGCATATGAAAGAGGGACTTGTCTTTTGTGGTCCTTCAGAGTGCCTCATCCAGCATCCACTGATTCAAATATTTCTGAACTCACTGAGTGCATGTATGTGGGCCTGCTAAGTCCAATGTGTATTGTTTTGGTCCACTTACCTGTAAAAGGATTGTAAATGGAACAGAGATGAATATAACCAACTGAAGAAGATCTTGGGGGCATTATTTAAGAAAGGGATTCTACTATTTAAAAGCAATGCTTTCTAATTCTAGACTTTCAGAAAATATTAAAGCAAGAATTAGTTCTCAGACTAACCCCATGTAGTAGAAATTGCTAAGATCCTCCTGCTTGTAGGTAAATGGAAGCACGGAGGTTTAAATAAACTTGCCCAATGTTGTAATCATTACCTGATTCAAGACTAGAAGCTTGGGAATGTATTTCAGAATCTCTGATTTCTTGCTCAAGGCCCTAGGTATACACTTTTATTAGTTTTAAATGGCTTTCCTCCATTCTATTGGGGATATTTTCTGCAATAGCAAGCAAGACAAAGGCCCTTTAAGCCTCTCCTTTGGTATTGGGTATGGACAAAGTTCTCCACCAAGCATGAAAGATATTTTTTACGAAGTCTATTAGAAAAAATAAGAGTTGGTGGCAATTGAAAATGGTATTGTTTCTTGGGGATTGCCATTCCCCTGAGGGCTGCGTTCAGGAATTTCCTCTTTTAAAAAGACTTTCCTAATCTCTAAGAACTATGTTAAGTATTTCTCCTTTGTGCTTTTTTATAATTGCTTTTAGCACATTTTATTAAAATTATTAATTTACATGGCTGCTTTTTTTTATTTGAGGGCACAATACTAAGAAAAGACATAAGTACAAATATTTAAAATTTTTGATCTTTTCAATAGAATTTTAAAAGAGGAAACAATGACTTAGAGAAATCCAAACCAATCTTAATCTATCATATTTTTCCTGTTCTTTGTCTTTTTAAGCTCCCTCCCCTCTCTCCAGTTTCCTTCTGTTCTTATTCACAGAAAGTCAGAGGTCCATCCTATATATGCTCCCTCTTCCCTGCAAGTCATTGACTTTTAAGAGACATTTAAGTTATCAAATGAAATGTATGTTTGTAAGGACAAATTTTAGTCCTTCACTAGTTATCTTGTCCTTCATAGCAATGCTATAGATGTTTTGAGAATGTTTGTTGGGAAGAGAAAGTACTTGATTTTGGAAGTGACTAAGATAGGTTCCCAGAAAGAAGGAAAACTGGAGGTCTACACATTGCCTCTTTTCTGAGTTGCTTTCATCGGGTTTTAAATAAGTTCCTGTTTTAGTTGGGTGACTTGGGTGGCATACATGAGGTGCAGGGTAGTTTACAACTTTATGTATATTTCCATTAGATTTTCCACAGCAATCCTATGAACCAGGCAGGATGGGGTTTTTAATTCCTATTGTTACAGGAAAAGAGAATTCTTGGTTTCACAGAGGAAAGAATTCAAATGTGAGCTGATACAGAGTTTAAAGTAAAAGCCAGTTTATTTAGCAGAGAGTAAGTAAGAAAAGAGAGGCCATCTTTCAGGTAGAGTGGAGGTCTAATCACTAACGGAAGAGAGACTCCCTCCATCCCCCAGGGTAGGGTTTATATATTTCCTGGGTTTTCTGTTTCCATGGAAAATTTATTGGGGGGGGGGGGGGGGGAAGAAGAACAATGGTAGCTTTAACTTCTGTAAGAGGCAAGAAGAATAGGGGCAGGTTTGTTTTTAATTCTGGTAAAGCACAACCTGTATTTCATCTGCCATGGGCTTAACTACAGGGGTGGTCATAGCGGAATCTCTAGTCTTTGGATAGTTATCTCTGTGTGATTGATTAACATCTGCCTGAGTTCTGTGTAGGCAGCAGGTTTGGAATCCAACCTCCTAGTTCCTTCTTCTGTAAAAATAGTCCTCATGCCCCTTCCCTGTATTACCATTGTGCTGATGAGCAAACTGAGATACACAGAGTGTCTTGTCCAAAGGCAGGCAGGCAGCTGCTTGTGATGGGTGGTGGGGCTGATACTCAATAGTCTTCCTACTCCAGTGTTCTGTTACTCCAATTTAGACACCAAATGAGCTCTTCAATTTGCCACAAGTTTACTAACTGTTATGGTACTATTATCATTGCCACGTCTTGTACCAGGAGCTCCTCAGAAAAGGGTACTACATAAATGAATCTCAAACCTTCACTTTTTAATGGCTATTCCTAACGGGTAGACAAGCTCTTTCTCAAAGTACATAGACATTAAACTGAAGAAATAAAGGCACATGTATAATATAGATGACCCCTGATTTAGGAGGAGCTCAATATGGCTGGATATAAACCTGTGTATAGTTTCAATTCAGAGAATACAAGAAAAAAATATGTTCTAAATGTAGTTATAAAAGTAGAATACCATCTTGACCATCCTAAACAGAGTAAGTGTCTTAATGACACAAAGGCTAAACAAATTGCCAGTGTATCTGAGATTATGAGTATGTGTGTGTGTTTGTGGATATGTCAGGTTTGCCACATTTTTGCCAGGGGTGCTAAATAGGAGAGTTATTGAGCCATCATAGCAAGGGTTCCAGGGTTCTACAGCTGGAATCTGTGCAGGTGCGGCTTTCTGGTTGCTGGCCAGCATTATTTTGTAATACTGCTGGCAGTAACCACTTTTAAATAGAAACATGATTGCACTTTCTTTTAATATTTCTCTCTTCAATTTTTTCCCCCTACTGTAAATCAACCCTGCTCTGAGCAGAAAGTCCTTGCCAAGGTTTTGGTAACAGATTAAACCCACTGAGCTGAGCCTGTTTTCAGTGCTTGGAAACACACTGTGTAAGTTTACTGCTGTTGGTATAGCACGCATGACAGAGTAAAAAAATATTAACCATACAAAGCAAACTTTTCTTAGGCCTTTGTGACATTTGGAGATGAACTGTTTCACTACTCCCAAGACCATGGAAGGCAGAATGCATATGTCAACTATGTGACCAAATTAAGAACAGCTTCTTCACTGGTTTGCTCTCTTACCCTGTGGGTTTTGGGAGGATTCTGTGATAAATGAAGTCACCGGGAACTAAGAGATGTTTCTTTAGGACAGTAATGAAAGTAGCTTACACTGAGGTAACACTTACTCTGTGTCAGGCCCTATTCTAAAGACCTTATGTGTATGGATTCATTTAATCCTCATACCAAGCTATGAGGAGGCACTATTCTCATGTGGTTTTACAAATGGAGAAACTGAGACACAAAGAAGTTAAGTAACTTGCCCAAGGTCACACAGATAGTAAGTGGAGGAGCCAGGGTTTGAACACAGAGACTCTAACATCAGAATCTGCGTTTTCAATCACTTAGCTATGTAGCATTCCATTTTAGAAGTTTGAGGCTGCCTCGTTTCATGCCCAGCCAAGATCAGCTTCCCCACTTTCTTCATGCACTATTGGTGTACATATCTGTTCCTCCAACTAGACCTTGAACTTCTTAAGGGTGAGGGATAGGTTTTTAATTTCTGTATCTGTCCTTGATATCTAGAGCTGGACATTTCTATAATAAGTATTTTACAATATACACAAAGGATTTAAAAAGTTTGTGCACCAAAATATTTGATAATGGTGCAGACGATCAAAATAATTAAGCAATTCGTTTTTAAAGACTTAAATGCAGTAAATTCAGCATAAAAAGAATTATCCAGTGTGTCAATTTATAACACATTACTCACAGGACCAGAGCTCATGTAAAGTTTCTTGCCTGGTTTTAAACAGACCTAATCAAATTCTCTGTTCTTTGTAACACAAATGCTAACAGATTGTTTCTGTGTGGGAGGAAGCATCCTTAGTAGTTTTCCTTGGTGGTGGACAATACAATTCTGGTTTTTGAAATAACCCCTATGTCCAGCTAGTTCCCTTGGAGCTTGCTTTGCCCAAAAAATACATTTTCATTTAGTTCTTTGGAACCCTCCTTATAAGCCAAATGACCCATAAGTGATAATATATTTTACAAAGCAGCTGGTTCTTGCTCCTGGTTCTGTGACCTTAGGTATAAATTGACACGCTTTTCCTGGATGGCCCTATAAAGAGGTGACCAGGACTGCCCTTTGCTTGTAAGCCATTTGAGATGCCAAACCTCTATCAGAACCTGTTGCTCTCATATTTGTGTAAAGTTTTATAATTGTAAAATATTCATCCAAAATAAAAGTTAAAAACGGAAAGTTTAACCTAATACTGTAGAAGTCAAGGCAATGAATTGGGAGGTAAGAGTGATTTCAGTCCCACACTCTCCAGTGATTAGCTATGTGACTAGCTAGAGGATCCTGAAGAAATCAAAATGGGGTAAATTTCCTTACTAATAAAACCAGAGAGTGAAATTAGACAATCGCTTTTCACTTCTCTCCTTTTAATCTAGTCTTTAGATTACGAGAAGCCCCTCTTTCCTGCACCCTCCTTCCCACCACTTTCTACCAAAGATCTTAAAAGAAATAAAACTACAGTAGGAAGTGCAAACGTTGACCACTTTTCTTTTTCTTTATGTTTTTTGCTCTTTAGTGAGCAAAGAATAAGTTTGCAGTTGAACAGTTTGTTGAAACTTTCAGAAAGAAGTTGATTGGTTTTCACATGTACAAATTTACATTTTGGATTTTACATGTTAGAGCACCGTAAGTTGACCTGAGAATTAGAAGTTATTAGAAGGTTCCTTCCTCTACTGGAGGCTTTTTGAACAATCCCAAGAATGCTTGCCTGCTTATGGTCACAAAGGATCCTTCTAACTCTGTGTTTCTTTGAAACACTATTGCTATCACTTTTATTCCACCTGTAAGCGGATCCTATTTGCCTTCGTATGTTTGTTCTACAAATCCTTGCTACTCAACATGACTGTAGCCTAGCAGCGTCGGCATCACCTGGGAGCCTGTTATAAATGCTGACCTACTGAGTCAGAAACTGAAGTGTAACAAGATCCCCAGGTGATTTGTGAATGTTTCAGATGCACTGCTCTAAATGACCGAGATTGTCGAAAGAAAGTTCCTGTCTCTCAAAATCTCAGAGTTCTGTTTAATGTGGTGCTACCTGGATCAGAATTTGTTGGTATACCAGAAACTCAGGTCCTTGGGCTTAATTCCTCCACTAAAACAGAGTGTGTGAGGTAGGGGAGAAGGTGAATAGCATTATTTTCAACACGTTAGGATGTTCATTTCTCCAGCTGGTGCAGGCCCACAGCAAAATTCAGGCTTTGATTCTGTAAGAGTTAATGGATTCAAGTTGCTCATGGAGAGGCACGTGCAAGAAGGTGGAATTGTGGAGGCAAGCTGTGGGCATGAGGGGCTATAACATGATCTAATGCTTTGCAGCTAAGATTAGAGCTGAAGAACCATTCAAAATTTATGTGGCAATTAATAGCCATTCTCACCCCTCACCTCATGTTGTAAAACGTTGGATTGTTTATCAATAAACCTTGTAGGACATTGTTACATTCCTTCTCTAGTGATTCATAATGTGTGTTCTGACTCCTCTTCTAAATGAGGAAAGAAAAAGGGGAAAGGTGCTCTTAGCAAATGGGGTCCTTTCTTTGGTGTTCTCCTGCCTCTAGTTACAGATTTATCTTTCTTTTCCGTTTTTATCACCACTTTGTCAGACACTCAATGTCTCTTGGCTCTCCTAAGCCTACCTGTCAATTGTCTAGTGTTTCTTCTCTCCCACTACTTATCTTCCTCTATTTCTAAAACCTGTTCTCTGTTTTCTTTCAAATTGTGTCATGTTAAATGATTCACAAGGTTGAGAGTCTCTTTTCCTTGGAATATCTGAATTTTAGCAACAAGCATAGCAACACAATCCTGTCTTTCTCCAAGTAGTTGTCTCTTCTGGGGTCCTTTAGACATCAGTCCACGTGGAGGAGATAATACAAAAGAGGAGGGCAGCAGCAGCTTGCTCCAAATCCCTCTAAAACCCATTGCCCGATGTTACCCTTGTACTCGTCCGTGGGTCAGATCTAGCCACATGGAGGATGGAAAGCTTGTTTCATGAAATTTACACTGGAAGGTCTTAGGAGTATAAGGAACATTATGCTTAGACTGAAAATGGTCACGGTAGGAAAGTGGACTTCTCTCCTTGGACCACACTTCGTATCTAAGGTCAATATCTTAGAAAACTAAGGTCATTAGGCACAGTCAGGAGGTGAACCTTGGTGTGGGGAAGCTGACCTCCCGGGAAGCTGGTGAATGAGGCTGAGGAGCAGTTTGGAAGCCCCTGGGAATGGACTCTGTTCTCCCTCTGATTGCTGCAGAGCTTGGCTTCAGGATTGGGTGCTACATGAGTGTTCATTATTTCCATTCATGATGTAGAGATGGTTGGTGTATGCTCGTTTATGTTTTCTTCCTTTGTCCATAGCAGGAAACGGGCTCCTGGATCTGGTGAAACCCTTCCTTGGGTAGGCAGTGCCTTGACGTGGCTGCTCCCTGATAGGGACTTGGGTGCATGGGGACAGGCTGATTTGCCTCTGCACCTTGTGGCCATGTTGCTTCCAATTAGTGTGTAACCTGGGGTAGATTAATAGGGATGTCAATCTACTCTCACAGTGGAGCTGTGGTTGTGGCTTCTGCCTGCCATCTCACGGCCCCTCTGCAGTGCTGAAGTCTTTAGTCTTGGAATAGAACTCTACCCATATGTGTGATACATTTCCACATACTTAAGAGATAGCTGATATTTATGTAGCAGTGATACTATGTTGCTATGTTGAGTAATATCTGAATGATTTTATACAGACACCATATGAGGGAAGTGCTACCTTCCCTATTTTACATGTAAAGAAAACGACAGATTTAAAACCTTGCCTGGAATCACTGAGCATGGTAAGGTTGTTTTACTCAGCCAAGTTGTTTCACTCCATAGTCCATGCCTTAAACCTCTGTACCTCTCAAATAAGAGCATGGTTTAATATACGCCTTCTCTGCTGGTGTAGAACATATTCTAATTGTACTAGTTACATTAACACATTATGACAAACATTCTTAGTCCACATTATTTCAGCTCTCTCCAGGGTCAGTCCTCATTCACTTCTTCGCTTGACCCTCTATGGACACTTCTGTGGGTCTGAAAAGTTAGCAAGAAGGTGACTGTGGCAAACAGAAGCCCTCTCCTTGCTCCTTCTTGTTTTCATTTTTGTAAGCAGTTACACCCCTCATCCAAGGCTAATAAAGTTAGTGTAGTTTATTTTAAATGGACTACTTGAATATTTTTATTGGATACTCTTCTTAATAAACAAATTTTGGGAAAAAAGTTCTATGTTCTCCATTCAACAAATATTTGAGTTTCTACTTTTTTTTTTTTTTTTTTTGGTAAGCCCCGTGGTGGGAGCTATGGGCCATGTGATGTTCGGTCTAAAGTTCTGTGATCAAGCGTGATGATTAATTTTGTGTGTCAACTTGATCGTGCCACAGTGTATGTATGTGTCTGTGAGCGTGTTTCTGCATGAGGTTAACATTTGAATCGGTAGACTGAATAAAGCCTATAGCTCTCCTTGACGTGGAGGGCCTCACCCAGTCTACTGAAGACCTATTGCCTGCTTTGAGCTGGGACACTGGTCTTTTCCTGCCTTCAGATTCTAACTGAAAACTGAAACAGTGGCTCTTCTTGGGTCTTGAGCCTGGAGGCTTTTGGACTGGAACAACATCGTTAGCTTTCCTGAGTCACTAGCTTGCCGACTACAGATCTTGGGACTTTTTAGCCCCCATAATCACATGAGCCAATTACTTATGATAAATTTCTTTGTATATATATGTGTGTTCTGTTGGTTTGTTTCTCTGGAGAACCCTTTCTAGTACATCAGGTAATACCAAACACACCTTTCAAACACATCCCTTTCTCTTGTTTTCAGTTTTCTTGAGAAACAGTTGACATTTATCAGTATATAAGTTTAAGGTGTACAGCATGATGGTTTGATTTACATACAGTGTGAAATTATTACTACAATATGTTTGGTTAACATCCCTCATCTCATATAGATACAGTAAAAAGCAAAGAAAAAAAAATATCTCCTTGTGATGAGAACTCTTAGGATCTACTCTCTTAACAACTGTCCTATATATCATGCAGCAGTGGTAGCTATAGTTATCATGGTGTACATTACATCCCTAGTACTTACACGTCTTAAACTGGAAGTTGGTACTTTTTCACCACCTTTCTCCAATTCCCCCTCCCCCCACCCTCTGCCTGTAATAACCACAAATCTGATCTCTTTTTCAGTTTGGTCTTCTTCTTCTTCTTCTTCTTCTTCTTCTTCTTCTTCTTCTTCTTCTTCTTCTTCTTCTTCTTCTTCTTCTTCTTCTTCTTCTTAATACATCTGTTTCTATGGGAAGTGTCTGTGCTTGGAAGCTAACTGTTCTCTGAGATAGATGAATTCCAACTAGGTTTGTTTAATGAATCCTACAGAAATGTCATTTAATAAGGCAGTCTGAGGAAAAGTACAATATCAATAATGATTGGACACACTTCAATCAGTACATTGGACAAAAACCTCTTCATAAGAATCTTTTTGTGAGAGTTGTGACAAGTCTGAAAGTGGAAGACAGTATTTCCATTGTTTTCTGAGCTTCAAAAGGAAGGAAGATGTTAAATGCCAACTGCCAGGCCCCAGAGGAACAGTCACTGTTGACTAACTGATTGCAGGGCCAAATGTTCTCTGGGTCGTGAGATGATTTCATATACCTCTGAGTGTGACTATGGCAGAGGAGTTTCTCCATAAGAAACAGAAAAGCAAATGTGTTTTCTTATGGGCCAAAAGGTTGATTTTTCTAATAAACATAGGCTTTTCCCTCTCAGAATCTTCAGTCCCACTATAATATGTATTTTTTTTAATTGAATGGAATTCACATAACATAATATTAACCATTTTAAAGTGAACAGTTCGGTGGTATTTGGTGCGTTTACAATGCTGTGCAACCACCATCTCTATCTAGTTCCAAACATTTTCATCACTCCAAAAGGAAACCTTGTACCCCTCAAGTAATTGCTTCTGGGTCCTTTGTCCTTCCCAACTCCTAGAAACGCTATGGATTTACCTATTCTAATCTGGCTTTTAAACAATACTTTTTTTTTTTTTTAACAAGGAAAAGCTTACAGAAAAGAAGTAACGTAACTGAAGACATCAATTCAGCTTATATATAGTTTGATATTTCTTGCAGAAACGTGTAGAATTCTTGGAGAAAGGACTAACCCTATATGTGAATCCAGCACTCTTCACACTATGGCTTGCAAGAATTTTTCAACAACACCTGGCGAGACAGGCAGGCTTCAGTTGGAGCAATTGTGGCAGATCCTCCCAAGAGGAAAACACAGGGAGCGGTGCCCTTTTGGAACCCTCCTTGGCCACTTCGGCTGCCAGACAAGTCAGCACATGGCACACAACTTCAGCATGGGTTCCCACTGCTTCCCAGCCACTTGGCTTTAGTTTGGTATAGAACTGAGCAAGCTGGGAGTGGTTCTGTGCAAGGACTGCGTTCTATTTTTGACAGACTCTTTCCGAGGTCTTTTTTCTCCTTAGCCATCAGCTATCATAGGCGAGTTTTTGGTCAACTGTCTGTGCTTCTCTTTTCTCAGTTTTAAATTCTCTTCAAACAGTTAGAAATTTGGCTGCAGAAAGCCACAGGCCTTTGAATGTATGTGGATGCTTGAATGTGACGAAGTCATTGCTCTATTTTCCAAGCTAGGTTGGGAATAACTGAGGGATGTCCTTTTATTTAATGCCTTATTTCACACCCTAAGTTTTAGGGACAATTTGTGGTTAGGGGCAGTTTTTGTAGAATGAGAGGAAGAGGTTGCTGGGAAGTGGTTAACGTCCACTCTGGACATTTCAAGAAACTGGAAAACTGTTTCTTGAAGATTAGGGAGGGAAGCAAATGTCCTTCACAGGCCTGTGGGGTGGCCATTCAAGAGGTGGAGTTTGTAACTCTTGACCCTCTCCATGTGTTTTTGACGTGAAAAACCATCCATCTCACAGTGGGGAGAGGGCTGCCTGCTTTATGGGGCTATGTGTGTTGTACACTCTGCATCTGAAGACTGTGCTTTTCACATAAAGAATCGAAGTTAGGGGATTCCTCCCCAAATTACCAACTTCTCTCTTCTCTTTCCCATACATAAAACTGTAAGATATTTGAAAATCACAACAGGTATTTAAAAACCACAATTGACTATAAAAACTACAGGTATTTATAGTCAATTCCTTAACCCATTGAGTCTCCCTCCTTGTAATTTCTATCTGGCTGTTTTGGTTCTGCTTTGTGCACAGAGGAAGGCAAATGGTCCTTCCTCATTGTCAGTCATCCAGACAGAGGAGATGGAAATGATGTCCTCTAAAGTCTCCTACTGGTGTAGCCTAACCAGCAAGGATGAAAAAAGGATCTTTTCCTTTACTGCTGTTCCATTAAGGCCATTCAGGGGGGCATAACTTTTTAATTAGCCACATCAGGCATTGACTCACTCCTATTGGGTGGTCAACTGTAGCTTTTTTTCCTTTCATGTATGTATATTGATCATACACCTGGCTTTCCCGTGGTGTTTTACAGTTTAGTGTATTTTCATACATTTCATTTGATGTCGACAGTAATTCTGAGGCAAGAAGTGTGATGTTATTGTATGTATCTTACCGACAAGGAAACAGAATCAGAGAACTGTCATGGCTCACTCAGTATCACCAGCACATCCAGTATCAAAAGAACACAGGATTTCTGAGCCTCTAACTTTTTTTTAATCATGACTCTGTTTTGGGAAAGACATCCAGGTAACTTGTACTTGTGCATTTGATTTTCTGGAGCCAAATCTTTTAGGTTTTAATGACAATGATTTTGCAAGGGGATAACATCAAGGAAACAGGTCTATATTTTCCAGAATCCACCTTAAAATTTACTTGAGGGAGGACAGCATTTATCCATCTCCAGCGTTCTTTCTTATACTGTTTCCCAAGATTGCAAGATTGCACAAACATAGTGCACTACACCTATGAGTCCTTTCCTTTCCTTTTTTTGATCTGGACACCTGGGCTTATTTAAATAACTGACGCACTCTTTTTAATTTCCTGACATTTGTGTTTTCACTTCTTCCCATCTACATGTCTTCTACTTTTTTGAGTTTAAAGGTATGATCTGCACTAAAAGGCACCAGTCGTGACTCACCTCTTACTAAATGACTTGTATACCTTCAGAGTTTCACTTTTGTTTCTCTCCTTTTCTCCTTCACTCTGGTCATTCTCACCACACTTGCACCGTCCCATTCATGGCATTTCATACATGCAGTGTATAATTATAACACTTAGCTACATTCAAATGTGACAATGTACAAGCTACATTATGATCAGAACCATATGTACGTAGGAAAATGGCACAGCTTTAAGGATTTTAGGGTGATTATAGTAGGATTGCACATTTGTGTTACTAAATAAAACAGAGAAGTTGATGGAGTGTTTTAAGTTTCATTTTAGAAATAATTTACTTGCTGTAATTTGGAGAAACAATTGAACACAAAAATAATTATCTGAGAAGATAAATCACATATGTAAAGGGTCTTTGTGGGGAAAAATATCTATTTATTGTAGTTGAAGATTTGAAGATAGATCTTAGAGAACAAAAGAGTATAGTTTTAGACCTTCGGATTTAAACTCTGGATTCTAAATTTAGGGCAAAACAAGCATTTGAGGTTTGTTTGTTTTGGCTTCAGAAATGTTCAGTTTTGCAAAGTCTATGGTTTTATTGTCATCTACTTCTAACTTCCACATTCATTACAATGAGAGGAGAGGAAAATTTTGTTATATTTTTACCCTGGCTTACAAATAATTTAGGGAAAAATGTAAATTCCTCAGAAAACAAGTAATACTTTTGAGTTACAGGAGGATATTTTGCAAATGTCCCTACCCAAAACTTGACGACCCTAAACTTTACATAGATAAACGTCTGCGTACCAACACTCAGGACTTGTGGTTACATACAACATCTTGACTAACTTCTTATGTAGAATGTTGCATTCCTTTTAGATTAGCTTGAATAGTTTCTCACTTAATGTTTTGTTTAATGTGGCTGATAAATGGTGGGGAGGTCTTAAAATCAAAGCATCTACCATTTGAGAATTGTTTTGTATTATAAATGCTTTATCACATTTATACTGTACAAGGTAAGAGTGGTTTGAGTGACCAACACTTCATTTATTCCATAGACTAATCAGAGAAAATGTGGAGACAGGGCATCAGTCTGTCCCATTTTTCATAGTTACGGTGACTGCATTTTAACACTGTAACCGATTTCACTCTCTGAAGTATTTGTGTGGTACACCTCTACTCAGAGCGTACACTAGACTTGACATTTCTAGTAAGAAAGGAAGTGAACATGCAGTAAATGGAAAACAAATGATAGTGACAGAGAATGATAATAATGAGGAAAAAGAGGCCACACTTTGAGTTCTTATAAAAAAAAAAAGTTTTTATAAACCAAATTTGGAGATTGCCCATCAGACAGTCTTTGAAGCTTTGGTGTCTGTCTTTGTCCCCCTTACCCCAGGTGACGCGCCCAGCCTCTTATAAGACAAGGGGGGATGGAGGAAGTCGGAAGGCCCCACAGCCAGAACACAGCCTCTCTAATACAGTGTAGAGCAGGCACTCTTAATATTGCTTGAAAAACATACGTAATATGTATTGTTTCTCTCAGATTTCTTTTTTTTCCCTGAGAGAAAAGTCAAAATGTCACAGTGAAGATAGAGGAAAACAAAGTCTAAATAAAACCCCCTAATTCTGGGGAAAACATTGTCCATTCATCTTGGCTTTAGACATTTGACTAGCTCACAAGCCTCATAATCCTATTAATGACTCAAGTTTCCTCCAGCCCTTCTCTCTCCCTCAGCTATTGCTTGTGATAGCTATTGATTCCTTTCTCCACAGTGCATCAGAGCAGTACCCAACAGGGCTTTCTAATTCAGTGTGGAATCTGAGCAGGCATGCTTCCACTGCTTTTCTATATGAGTCCCTTACTCCATCCCACCCTTGCCCCAGATTTGTATTTACAGGAGCTCATAGGCCATTCTGCAGGCTGTCTCGGCTCCCTTACCCCTTTATTGCAGCAACTACCACTGCACTGTTTCTTTCAAATGACGCTTGGAAGCCAGTTCGCTGGAGTGTGCAGTAAGTTGGATTGCCACTACTTCCTGCTGTTCATGTGATAGATGGGGCCATAAAATGGATGTGATGTGGTTATTAGGCTGTGATTTGGTTCATACGGAGCTGTATTGATTGGTGTTGCTTCAGTGCTTGCTACACATTTTATCAGGTGACCTTCTAGATTGTATCCTGCCTTTGCTTTTTTCCCCTCTAATTCTGCTTTATCTTTAGGTCTGTGGCTCCTAATTTTCCTTTGTTTGGTTTCTCCTAGTATTTCTTTAGTTTTCTATTACCCAGAAAGGCCTTTCTAATGAAACTATGTTTCTCCCTCACTACGCTTATTGACTTATTTATTTATTGAACTTGGTTGGCCTTCATGGTTCTGACATATCGCTTCTGTCCTTTTGAGTTTCCAAGTTCTAAAATATTTCTGACTACACATAGAAGAACTTTTGCAGAACTTTCCAGTCCCTCAAACTGGCTGTCAGAGCTCAGCAGAGGGTAAGTTGGTTGCATCAATCTGTAGCTGATAAGAACAGGGCACTGAGTGAAAGAAGGAAGGGAGGCAGGGCAGAAAATTCTCCTACTTGCTTTCTCCCTACCAGGCAGTCAGTGTTCCTCTCTAAGTAATGCCATCTTTCTACTTTTGAAGTTCGTGCTCTTTTTTTTTTTTTTTTTTCCCTTTGTCTAATGAATGTTATGGAAAATTCTTTTTCAAACGTTCATATAAAACGATTAGACAATTAAACAAAATCGATGTGAAAAGTAGGAACTTTTTGACTGCAGAGGCAGGAGGGGAGGACACGAAGAGAAAGGGAGATAGTGGAAAAGGAGAAAACAGGGAAATATTAAGAGAAGAGGAAAGGGCAAAGTTATTGAGAAGGTGGACTACAGAGACAGATGTGTTTCCTGTGTAGGAAGCTTGATGGATTTTTATGAATGTATATTTACAGAAAGAAGGTAATGGGGTGAGAGTGAAGGTGAAGAGGGGACGGGCTGGCAAAGTAAATGTTGGAAAAGTTAGATTAACCTTTTTTATAGATTGAAAATCCATCAGGGAGAGTAAATGTTTAATATACTGCTGAGTATCTTGTCAAGTACCCTATAATTAATATTAATTACAGACGTTATTTTTTAAAATCACAGGAAAATCTGTGTACTTGAGCAACAGTGTTGTGACACTAAATTACCTTTGATCAGCAATTTTCCAAGAGTTTGATTCTTATGTTTATTGCTTTTAATTCCCTTAAGAGCAGGAGCTAAATAAAATTTATGAACATTTGTTTCCTTGGACACGAAGCAGACACTGTTTGACCATTTTGTTTGAAAATACCTAAGGTTTCTTAAGGCTGTTTACCAAGAACCAGGTTGGTGGTGCAAAGTAACGGCCATCTGAATACTTTTTGCTGACCCAAATGGAATAAATACGTCCTTTGAAGTCCCACATCTGCTTATCTGAAATTAATTTTCAAGTCAAAATTTCTGAGTACCAATTTCAATGAGTGGGTGAGGGGTTCACGTCATGCGCTGAAGCGTCTTTTCTTTCTATGGAAGCATTACTTTTTGAGACTGAGAGTCGTCCAGGAGTAAGAAAAATGTGTCCCTTGTCTCTATCACACCACCAAACAAGCACAAAGCTTTTTTTTTTCCCAATGACCAGCCCAATGCCGTACGTGAAAACATATATAACTTCATGTTTCTTCATAATATCCCTGTGAAGTGGTTAAGCGAGAGCCCCTATTTTATTAATTGAGAGAACTTTAACCTCCTATCTCACTGAGCAGTCCATATCAAGAAACCCAGATGGGGAACTGTGACACCATTGGATGGCAATGGTATTTTCTAGTATTTTGTGGGGAGGAGTTGGGGGAATCTTTGTGCTTTGTAGGCCCAGAGCACCTTCTCAATGCTCATGCTTGGGGCAGCCATGGCTAAAGAGCTGCTACAAGGAACTTTCTTGACCTGGGCTCTTGACCCACTATTTGGCACTCTCCTTTCATTCCATGGGTGAGAAGTGATGATTCATTTTCTCTGCCCCCTTCTTTCAGTTAATACCTCCTGAAAAGAAGGAAAGGCAACACCTGTCTTTCTGTTTCCTCCTGAGTTTGCTTATAGCTTCACTCAGTTATTCTATACTTTTGTTACGTTGAAGAGCTTTTTCATGCCTTTTATATCATTCCCCTTTAAATATTGGCCATAAGGACCATATTGACTTCTTTGCCATTGAAACTGCAGGCAAACAATCTTTTTTCATGTGTTGAAACATGGATGTGATACTGATTTTTTTCCAGTTTATCGAGATATAATTTACATATAACATTATATTAGTCAAAGGCGTACAACAGAATGATATGATATCTGTATATACTGCAAATTTCGTGTTGCTGAACTGGACAATTTTTCATCAGATCTGGTTTGTGGAGAGCTGAGGTTTAGCAAAAAATAGTTTAGAGCATCTAGGCCATGACTGCTCATGCAAGAGCCTCCTGGAAATGACCTGAAAATAGAACAGGTTCACCTTGGGAAAGTACCCACGGATTTACCAAAATACTCAGCAAGGAACTTCAAACTTCCAAGCGTGACTTGTTTTCACTAATCTGGGGTCGGTGTATTGGGGTGTAGGCTACCTAGCAGGGTTTGGAAGATATTAATAAATTAATGGCCACTTCATGTTCAACAGCTGGAGTCAGCCCTGTTAAATAACACAGGGGAGAGCAACTCAAGACTTACCCTCTACTCTCTCATTCAAACTTATCTAAGGACATGAAGGCAGACTGGAAGTCCTTCTGCTGGTTATGCTTCACTCCTTTTAATCACAGGAAATTTAATCTTGTTAGGAATTCTGGAACTAGACAGCCACATAGGTTCTTTCTTGCTTTTGTAACTGAAGTCCTCAGGTTTATGTTTAAACAAAGGACTAAGAAATGTTGTACAGATCAGGGTGTGCTGTGTTCTCAAATTGTGGCTTTTTATTTCACTTAGATTTTCTCCTTGGGCACTGCTGTGATTAAATTGGAATTTGTTCAGATTTATTTTGTGATAATGAGGGAATACTAGTGAAGGCCTAATTGTTGCTTGTTTTATACTTGGTTCCACATTCCAAACTGATAGACTCCTTGGACAAAAGTAGTCAAAATGCAAATAAGAGATTTATATTTTCCTTTATAGTATTAATGTACATAGTTGTTACACTTTTACTTCTGAAAACTATATGTTTGTTTTTAAATAAATGATAACATGATTACTAGTAAATGCATTTTTATTGCTGTGATAAATAATTCCTTATAATGTGATGAGGATATTGCTGTGAGTTATTCTTACTCCAAATATGATACCACAACATGGAAATGATGGCTTGAAATCCCAACTAAGAAGGTCAGTACAATTCTATGAAAAAAGGTTACAGGTAACGTACCTCTGAATTCTTTCCAGATCTACATTCTGAGACTCAGGCCAGAACAATCTTTCATATATCTGAAGTGCTTTCAATAATAGGATTCAGTACCTTTTCTTAAAGTCCCTGTATTTTGATATTGTATCAGTTATCCTATTGGTAACTCTTGTAAAAATGCTATTTAAGAGCTAATGTCATTCCATGTCAAGACTCAAACATTTATAAAGAGCATTTCAGTTGTTGAAAAACCACAATGTTTCCCAGGCGTTTTGGTGGATCTTCTTAGGCTTTTTTGTAAGAAGAATGTAGCAATGCTTCTTATACTGTTTTTGACTTTTAAACTTTTTTGCTTTGTTCATTTATTTTGTTCTTTAGATTTTGTATATAAGCAAGATCATGTGGTATTTGTCTTTCTCAGCCTGATTTATTTGACTTATACACTTTTAAAGTAATTATCATTGTAACATAAAGTGTTGTTTTATATGTAACTTGGCCTGGTCATGTTGATCAGATTTTTTTTTTTTTTTTTTTTTAATCAGATATTTGGTCAAACGTTACTCTGGATGTTTCTGAGAAGGTGTTTTTGGATGAGATTAAAATTTAAATCAGTGAACCTCGAGTGAAGTAGATTACCCTCCATAATTTGTATGTGTTTGGGGGGTGGAGGGGTGGGCGGTGTGGGGCTCGTGCAATCAGTTGAAGTCCTTAATAGAACTAAGACTGACCTCCCACTAGCAAGAAGGAATTCTGCCAGCTGATTGCCTTTGGATACAGACTGCAACTCTTGCCTGAGTATCCAGGCTGCTGACCCATCCTGCAGATTTTGGATTTGCACTTCCATTATTGTGTGAGGTAACTTCCCCCAACCCCCCTTTCTCTGTGTCCCTCTACACACACACACACACACACACACACACACACACACACACACATTCTGGTGGTTCTATTTCTCTGGAGAATCCTAATACAAGTATTGTTAGAGCTGAAAAGGAACTTGAAGACATCTAGCCAATGATTTTTAATGATGAGGAGAAATGATACCCAGAGAAACAATAACTTACCTAAATTATCTGGCTAAGTAATTGCACTTCCTGCACATTCTACTTATTACATAGATAAATAAAGCGATGGTAAAGGAGCAGGTTGTAACATAGAGAATATATGCCTGTAGGTGACTGTCCAAACTTTTTAATATAGAGATTTCAGTGTTCAGTGGGTAGACTTGACGAGCAGTTAAATACAGCTTATCTTCCAGTACTGTGTGCTTGTCCACCATTACATGCAATCTAGTAATCAGTAGCTGTCCTTGAAGAAGAGTAAAATATTGGAAAAAGTTAACCCACACAAAACTCTGGCCTAGTTTATAAATGTCTTCAATAAAGTTTAAAAAACAATTACTCCAAGTATGTCTGAGGGAACTGGCTCCATTTCAATTTATTCAGGTTACTTGAAGCACCTAAAAAAAGTATGCTTGAAAATCCCATTTCAATTATCTTTAATAAGATCAACTTGTCTGATACAGATGCAATATGAGAGGCAGAGCAAAAAATACTTCCCTTTCCAAATAATTCTCTCCAAAACAATTATAGAGCATTTTCTTTAAATGACTTCAGGGTGGTGAGCCTTATTTGTCATTTTAACTTCCTTCTGTCTTAGGAAGAATGCAAACATATAATCTCTTGGCTCCTAAATGATTTTTGTAATGAATATCTGATGGTAAGATCTTCCTAATAACACTAGGACAAAAAGGCAGTGTTTTTGTCCCAATCTCAAGGATAGTACCTTAAGAATTTTTTTCTTTAATTTTTTCTTACTTTCTATTTTGAAATAAATTTAGATGTAAAAAAATGTTGCAAGAACAGTGCAAAAAGTTCCTTTAAATTCTTCATTAGATTCCCCAAAATGTTACATTTGTTTTATTTCTATCTCTCCTTTTGTGTCTATCTCTATTTCTCTCTCTCTCTCTCTCACTATATATATATGTATATATATATATATACACACATATATAGATAGATATGTAATACATATCTACCTATCTATGTATTTTTTTTCTGAATTGATTCAGAATAAGTTGTAGACATAAAGCTCCTTTTACCCTTAAATATTTCCTAAAGTCTTCACCCCTCCAATCCTACTGCCCCCAAAGAAATCAGAATCAACATGGGTGTATTTTTCAATATTGTCTATACTCTTTCACTTATACATATATAAAGTATATTTATTTATTTTTGATTTTGTGAAAATTAGGAAATTTACCACATACTAAATTAAGATGCATCATGGCTGTTTCATTTAATTGTAGATTAGGAACATCCTATGAGAGAAACAGATTTGTGTAACTGTTTTGTTTTTAAAACTCTTTTAAATTAAAGTTATATATATATGTATTTAAAGACAAATAAAAAGGCTTATAATGAAGAATACAAATTCTTTCCTTCACCCATCTCACTTCTCTTTCAGGTAAATAGAAAACCTCTTTCAGGTATTTTATCTATCTCATGGATTATTCCATTCCACATTATAAATATTATTCCTATACTACCATTTCTTGGTTTATCATTTTAAAATATATTTTATTAAATTCCTTTTATGGTATATAAGTATTTGTCCCTCTACACCTCTGTCACCGTATTTCCTATCCTTTCTTTGCGATATTATTATATTCCAAATTTTTGACTAAATACATTTTTAAATATACATTTTATGAAATGAAATGATTGTGAAATAGCATAATATTTTGTGGAATATTGTTCACTGCTGAATCATATAGAATTCTACGGTCCAGGTTTTTTCTTCTACAATATATTTTCCTGCAGTCAAAAATTGTCTCTAATTTTTAATTTGCTTAGTTTATATAAACTAATTCTAATTCTTATATGTCCAACAGCTTTTTTCTCATACCTCCAACATTTGCTCAATACAGTTATCAGTCCACTTCTGGTGACTCTTGGCTGCCTGTTCAGGTTAAAGAGCTGTCTGGTAGGTCTGTATCAGTATGTATAATTTATTGGCTCATCAGCTTTATTGTAGGATGGTCAGGCTTTTTTGTTGTTGTTGAGAGTCTGTCAGATGTCAATATCTATAGGTCTTTTCTGTTGGTCACTCAATTCTTTGATAGAGAGATGTACCAAAATGCCTGTGTTAGTTATCTATTACTACATAAAAAAATACCCCAAAATGTAGTGGCTTGAAACCACAACCTTTATTATTCTACAGTTTCTGTATGTCAAGATTCTGAGTATGGCTTAGCTGTCTCTGTTTCAGTGCCTCTCACAGGCTGCAATCAAGGTGTTGGCTAGGGCACTAGTTATTGCAAGACTCGACTGGGGAAGGATCTGCTTCCAAGCTCAATTACAAGGTGGTTGGCAAGATCTAGTTCCTTGTGGGTTGTTGGACAGAACACCTCAGTTCTTTGCTGTCTGTTGGCTGCTCCCGGTTAGTTGCCACTTGAGTCTCTCCAACATGAATAAAAAGAAAGTGAATTCCTTCATTATACTAAGCAGGGGGAAGACAACGAGAGTGCCAGCAAGACGAGACTCACATCCTTTGAAAACCTAATCTTCCCATCACTTTGGCATTTTTTGCTTGTTAGAAGTGAGGCGCTGGTACAAGGGCAGGCTATCATGTACGGGTGTGAATGCCAACAGAGAAGGAGTATTTGGAACGATTTTGGAAGGCTGCCAACCACAATGCCCAAGAGGTATTATCCAGTCTGCAGGCATTCTGGCAACTGGATGGAGGAAGAGATTGAAAGGCTCATTTCACCTTTTTAGTAAATAGAGATTTAATCTCTACTTTTTCTTTTTTTTTTTTTTCTCATTGAGCACCTTATCCTTACTTTCAGTTGAGCCTAATGTTGAAGGTGGAGCATTTCTGGTTCAATTTCATTTTAAAAAGGACACTTATTCTCCTATAAGAATAGGGAATGTGTAGTTACCTCGAAGTTTGAGGCAGAAGGGGGACCCTGAGGGTTTAACTGCTTATTATGCATATTTTAAAAGTTGTTTTCCCTTGTCTCACCTTCAAATTTAACCTTCATGTTGCATAATGTCTTATTTTCTAATTCTTGAACCTTTTAAAAGTTCTTTAGGGATGAACCAATTTGCTTCTTATTGATATTACCCTTTTGGGGCCCAGAGGTTTGTGCTTCTTTTGCTTTGATTTAAATCAACTATCATCCCTGTATCTTTTTTTCCATTTTCTGAAAATTAGCTCTATTTCTAGTTTGCTTTCATCTTCTTCCTATTCTCTTTGTCCACGAGGATTTTAAACTTCTAAAAAAATCCCACTTAGGTCATTTTAGTGGGGTTTAGGAGAAGGTGGTGTTAAATGCATGTGTCCATACACCCAACCAACCACAGTTCTCTTAACAATTCAGTGTTAAGTGGGGATTTTATTTTTTAAACATCATACAGTGGTACATATACCTAAAGGGAAGTCTCAGGCAGTAATTAACAACCAAAAGTGCTGCTACTGTGCTAATATTGATTGTATCTAAATGTTGGAAACACTGACACAAAGGAAAAAATTATTTATTTTTGTAATTCCCTCTTATCTTGGTACCATGATCATGATTTAATTCCTCCTTACTCCTAGGAATTCTTGGACTTTACAGCACATGCCCTAATATTCCCTTCATTTGGCTTGCTCTCTCCCAAAGTTCTCATTCTTCAGTCTTTTGTCTTCTTCTATATCTCAAATCAAATGGCTGAATTATTGACTAGTTATTAGAAAGAGAAAACCTGTTGGCTCATTGGAGTAATTCACTTTCATATGTCAATGTGAGCAGTCAAAAACTTCAAGACCTAGCCTAGTCATTTGTTAATACTATGACCATTTGAAAATTCTTTAACCTCTTTATAATCTTTAGTTTTCTCATCTTTGAAATAGGAAAAAAAATAATACATTCATGGAAAATGTATATAAACATCTTGGCATAGTACCTGGAAGAAGATAAGCATGCAAACAACAGTAGCAGTTATTACAGTTACTATTATTATCATTGTTAAAGATGGCTGAGACATCTTCCCAGGGATATTTTATACTAAGAAATAGATTAATACCAATAAGAATCTACGGAAAGAAAGACTCTTACACTGAGTAGTCTATGCTCCCTAACAATCAGGTGTCAGAAATTTGGTTAGCCTCTGTTCAGTTAGTATTTTGAAATCATATTGTTAGGGGCACTTATACCTTGCATTGTTATAGTCTTCTGACTTTGACTTTTGACAATATTCCTTGTCTTGAGGTCTACTTTGCCTGATAATAATATAGCCATACTTTATAATTATCAATTGCATGGTATATTATTTTCCATTCTCTTACTCTCACCCTATGTGTTTCATATCTGTGACATATATTTAATAATGTGTATCTTATAAAAAGAATATATTTGGATCATTTTTTTGTAATCCAGTCCATCCGTCTCTGTCTTTGTTTGGACTGTTCAGTACATTTATATAAAAATGTAAATATTGTTGAATTTAAGTCTATCATTTTGCTATTTGTCTCATCTATTCTTTGGTACTTTCTTTTTTCTGCCTTCTTTCTAGTTTTTCTGTAGCACAAGCAATTGTCCATGATGACTTTCTGTATATCATAACTAGATTCTTGGCACAGTTTGTAATTTGATTCTTTAAAAAGACTTCAATTTTTCTCAGTGATATTGTATTTGCCTTTTAACATCATTCAGTGAAGCCCTTGTGTCAATCAATATTGTTTCTCAAGAAGGAGAAAGTTATTGTAGATTTTACATTGACTAAATCTTTCATAGTTTTTGATTAGACAGAAATTCTCCCGTTCCTCTCAGTGTCCATTTAAAGCTATTGCTATATTCCGAGATCTCAAGTTCAAGTTATTCACTGGAGTTTACATTGAGGCTACATTTTCTATCTTTCCTCCCTCCATCCCTTCCTTCCCTCCGCCTCCCTTTCTCCACAAAAAGGAAGTCATGTGGAGACGCAAAGTCTTTAGTTAATGATTATCTATTGGAGTTTACCAAATCAAAAAAAGAAACACCATATAAGCAAAGTATTTTATAGTATTCTTCTATACCAGGTGGATCTAAAAGCCCTTTGAAAATGAAGAGAATACCAATTCAGTTATTATATCCTATCAGTAATACTTACATCATGTATAAAGACCTTGTACTTGCAATGTATTTTAAACATAAAGGAAAAAATCTTGTAAGTTTTCTGATGATTGCAGGGAACAGGCCCAAACCTAATATCTATAGGGCCAAAAACAAGAGGATAAATGAAAGTTCTCATACCACATGTTCAAATATTAGTAAAATAATTCAAATTAGATTATTAGTACAAAAGTTAGAATCAATGTTAAAAATAATTATTGAAAGATAAGGTACTTAATATAAACAAGTAATAAATCATGAAAATAATCAGGAATCTCTGCTTATGGAAGTCACCACTGGCTGAGGAGTATGCTGAATTTCTCATCTTGTCTGGTAGGATATTAAGGTTAGTTTCCTACTTGGTTACCCAAGAATAGAGTTTTAGATAAGATTTTAACATTCTGAATTGACCACTAGGAAAATTAAGATAGTCTGGATGTCCAGGAGGAAAAACCAAACAAAATAAATTAAGAGCAAGACAGTTAATATCAAAGGAAAACTAACAAATAAACATTATGTTTACAATAATACTAAATATCTCAGGAATGGTAATAAATGTATATTTGTTATAAGAAGATGCTCAGATTTGTTTTTCAGCCAAGCTATATTTATAAAAGATACTTAAACTAAGTAATTAGAAGTGTTTTAAATAGAAAAATGGAAAAAGATATACCAGGCAAACAGAAACAAAATGGAATTAGTCACAACTTTACATCCATTAAAGTTAATACTAGTTAAGTTGTATTTAAAGGATGCATGAATAACAGTATTTTAAAATATTAATATATAAAATTAATTGATCAAAAGGGGGAAACAAAAAAGCTTAATGATAATCTCAATAGGTTCTAAAAAGGTAAAAAAAAAATCAATATACATTACTCATTTTAAAGAAATCTTAGCAACTTGATAACTTGACATTAAAAAAGTGTCTATTTAAAAAGCCAAGATGGTACGTAATACTGATATACTCCCAGAGAGTTCCGTAACTGAGGCACAGCTGCCTGCATTTATCATTATTTCACATTATTCTGGAAGTTGTTATTCACGCACTGAGGTAGAAAACTGTAATAATCAAAATAGCTATGGGAAAGAAGAATACAGAATTTTCACAATTATAGGTGGTAGAGTTAGGAATTTCAAGAAAACAAAAATGCTAAGCAAATTAAAAGGTAGTTTAGATATGTGGCCAGATTAAAAACACACACAGAAGTTAGTAACCTTCCTATAAGCCTGAAACAACTGTTTAGAAAACCTCATTTATTTTATTTTTTATTATTAAATTTATTGGGGTGACATTGGTTAATAAAATTATATAGGTTTCAAGTGTACAATTCTATAATACATCATCTATATATCACATTGTGTTTTCACCACTCAGAGTCAGTTCTCCTTTCATCACCGTATATTTGACCCCCTTTACCTTTTCTTTCTCAACTTCTTCTTTCCCTCTGGTGTGTGTCTTTTCCTCTGGTGTGTGACACTAAACTGTGTGTCTATGAGTTTTTGTTTCTTTGTCTTGTTTGTTGCGGTCAGCTTCATATCCCACATATGAGTGAAGTCATATGGCTCTTGACTTTTTCTGTCTGACTTATTTCTCTTAGCATGATAATCTCAAGATCCATCCATATTGTTGCAAATGGCAGGATTATATTTTTTCTTATGGCTGAGTGATATTCCATTTCATATATGTACCACATCTTTATCCAATCATCTATCAAAAGACACTTTGGTTGATTCCATGTCTGGGCCACTGTGAATAACGCTGCAATGAACATAGGGGTACATATATCTTTAAGGATTAATGTTCTCAAATTTTTAGACAGACACCCAGAAGAGGGATTGCTGGGCAATATGGTAATTCTATTCTTAATTTTTTGAGGAACTTCCATACAGTTTTGCTTACTGGCTGTACCAGATTACTTTCCCAACAGTGTATGAGCTTTCCTTTTTCTCCACAGACTCTTCAATACTTGTTATTCTTTGTCTTGTTGATGATAGCCATTGTAATAGGTGTGAAGTGGTATCTCATTCTGGTTTTGATTTGCATTTCCCTAATATTTAGTGAAGTTGAGCATCTTAGAGAAAGTAATTTCTAAGAGTAGCAAGTATATAAAACAGGCAGGAATAAATTAACATAAAAATGTAGCTAAAAGAAAGTTTACCAAATGACATAGGAAATTTTAATAAATAGAGTAAAATGCTGAGGATTTATAAAGAAACGGTTTTCTCCCCAAATTCATTTGTCAAGTGAATACTATTTCGGTAAAACACTCAGCATAATATTTCTAAATCAAATGCTTTCAAAGTTGATTTTGAATAATAAATTGGCAAGAATATTTAAGACATTTCTGAGCAAAGGGATAATAAGAATGGACTTTTTCTGTCAAATATTGACATTTTTATGTAACTATATATTGGAAACATGCCTTCTATGAAATTATAATAAAATAAGCATCAAATTTACTGAAAATTAAAAGAATTTTGGGTTCTTTTCCTGAACTTCAGAGAAGGATGCCTTTTCAGTAGTTATTGCAGCTATAAATATTATTTATTATACTATAAATATCATTATTTGTTATATATATTATTTCTTTTTCTTTAGTTAAAATTTATTGTGGTGACAATAGTTAGTAAAATTACATAGGTTTCAAGTGTGCATTCTGTGATACATCATTTATATATCACATTGTGTGTTTACCATCCAGAGTCGGTTCTCCTTCCATCACCATATATTTTACCCCCTTTATCCTCATCTACCACTCCCCCCCATCTTACCTTCTGGTAACCATTAAACTGTTGTCTGTGTCTATGAGTTTTTGTTTCTTTACTTGTTTGTCTTGTTCCTTTGTTGCTTTCAGTTTTATATATATTATTTCAATAGCACTGAAAGTAGTATTCAGGAATGATTTTATCTACAGTAAGTAACAGCAAGAACCAGGACGCTGATCATTAGAAATATCTCCTACATTTTGCATATCTAAACATCATGAGTGAAATGAAAGGTCAAATGATCACAGGGAAATAGATTTGTAATTTATGACAAATGGTTACTATCATTAATTAATTAATTACTGTATTATAACTATCATTAATATATACAAATCAATAAAAATAACTTCCTTTTAAAAAGAGAATGTTCATTTCATCCCCACAAAAATAACAAATGGTCAAAAAGTTCAGTTTTACAAATAATCAAGTCAAATCAAATCTAGTCAAATCTAAATGTTTGCAATTTATTTTCATAATTTGAGAAGGTTAATGTCCAGTATTGGCAAAGTTATGGAGAAATAGAAAGTTTTCTTTGTGCATTGCTGGTAGTAGCACATATTACAACATTCTCTCTCTCTCTCTGTGTATATATGTATATCTCTATATGTAATTTTATAATATTACATGTATACTATATATTATATATAATATATGCTCACCACAGAATACTATATAATATATATGTGTGTATATATATATATATTTATGTGTGTGTGTGTGTGTGTATATATATATATATATATATATATCCCCTCAAAATATTTATATCTTTTTTATTGGTAAATCTTTTCTAGGAATTGGTTGAGAAAAAAGAATAAAAAATGTACCCAAAATATTTTTGTTTTGAAATGTTTTTATTGGATATTTTTAAATTATAGCAATACATTTTTTTGTTGTATAAAATGATGTAATACAAGAAGTATAGAAGCAAAGTTAACTGTCTTACCTTGACTGCCTTCTGCCTATGACTATTATTTCTCAGTGGAAACCAATTTTAATGGTCTGGTATATATCCTTCTGCAGCTTTACTTGTTCAAAGGAATATTTGTTGCATATTATATACAGAGATTTTGGTTGGTTGATTGTTAGTGCTGAAATGTTATTTTAATGTGTACATGATTTTGTAGTGATCTTCTTTCACTTGTCAATATATTGTAGACATTTCTAGAAGTCAGTAAATACAGATTTAACTTGCTTTTCTAATTTCCTTATGTAGGTGCAAGCACAGCAATTATATATATTATAATTATATAATTATAACATAATCATATATATGATTATATTATATACATATACATTATATATAGTATATAATTATATATGATATATATTTATTTATATATAACATTTTATATAAAATACTATCTTTTCTTTTTTCTTGCCTTTTCTTCTCTGTCCGTGCATTGTCAAATTATTTAAAATACCAAAATTTATAAAAAGGATAGCCATCTAATAATAGCAGAATTACTATGTAAATTGTGGATATTCCTGTGATGGATTACTACGCAATCATGCCAAAAACATGACTTTTGTTCTGTGTTTTCTTAGATTCTATATTTACATATTTGGGATCTACCTGTCAGAGGGCCAATTATATTAATTACACATTTTTATTTTCTGTAGTCTTCAAGCTCTGGCATTGTGGCCTAGCTGATGAGGGAGAAACTGCCTGTCTCAGATAAATTTAAGAGCCAATTCTTAGAGATAACAAAAAGCTGTGTCAGGAGGACATTTTTCATATACAAACCAACTAATACCAAGCTCACATCACCCAACCACTTCCTTATCAAGCTCTCAAACACCAAACCAATATTTCCTGTGCCCTAAATCAACCCAGGGCCAGGTACCAGTCAACTAGGATCACCTCTCTACTCCAGAGTCCACCAGAATTATTTAAATTAGCCAATTCTAAGCTGTTTACCCTGCCCTGCCTTTGCTTTCCTATAGAAACTCTGACGAGGGCTCTGTCCTCGGCTTTCTCCTCACTTTTATCCTCTTCCTCCTGACTAAAACCTGGTGCTTCCCCTTTGGCCATGCACAATACATTGTGACCTTTCTCTGGGACCTGTGAACATAAAAACTTCTTTCCAAACCTCATTCTTATTACCTCATGTGGCCACACTAACTTTCCCGTACTATATCCAACATGTATATTCTTAGAACACCTTTCAACAATATTTGTGTCACAGGAAACTGATAAAAAACAATATCCTACTTTTATATATTTATATATGTATGTGTGTATGCATATATATATATATATATATATATATAAATATTAGAAGGAATTACACTAAAATGGTTGTTATTATTAATTATTATTATTTTATTAGTTTCAGGTACCAAAATGTTTATAGAGATTTTTATGTGTGGTGTGATATTGGATGATTTCAATATTTTTCTATATTTTACAAAGTTTCGACAAGTTCTATAATGAATTTAAAGATGGCCATATATATCTATATCTCTACCTATCTATTTTACATTCACAAAACTGAATTAAAACTAGCTTTCTATGTTCCAGAAATTCATATAATTCATATAATAAATTTTCAAAGCTAAACCTTTTGTTATAGAATGACTTATGTGACATGCATTCTTTTATCCCTTTTACATCTGATTTTTGACCGTTTTTTTTTTTTGTATTGTGACTCTGACCTCTCAAATAAATAAAAAGGCAAAGGATGACACATGTCTCCTGGCTGCCATGATATAGGAAAGATACCATTGTGAATTGGATTGATGTCTGATGGAATCAGTTTCCAAAAGAAAAACTGAGTAACAAGAGAAAACAATTAAAGGTCTAATTTAAGAGATTATGATTCAGTCTTTGCTCTCTCTGCAGAATGATCTCTTTGTAAACTATGACCCATGAATGTTAATGTATGTAAGAAATATTTTCATATGCCTTACGATTTAATTTTGAATCAAGCTAAGTGATTTTCAGTTTGTGATGAGGTGAAGTCCAATGGTACGTAAGCGGATGTCTGTTGTGGAAAAGGGTTTTGTCATTTTAATTTGAACGAGCTGATTAATAGGAACTTTGACTCTCAAATTGGTTGATAGCCCACACCCAAACTGAACATAAACAAGGATTTGATTTTATATCCATAACTGAAATAAGTCTTTTTTTTTTTTTTTACAGTGATGAGCTAACATATTGTATAAGACTAAAGAATCTGGGGCAGGGTGTACATAGGATGGCCTGTGGTCTCCCTGATTCTAGACATTGACTCCTTTAGAGCCATAGGCCAGGGCATTTCTTGTACCATTTAAAATGTTACTCTCATGATTATAATGAGAAATAAATGTATGCAAGAAATATTAATCCATGTCAATATTAGTCTGGATGTGAGATTATGTTTTAGTGAGTTCTCAAAAGATATCCATGCTTCTTAATAAATTTGTTTTTCTAGATAGGAATCCAGGTGTGTGTGTGTGTGTGTGTGTGTGTGTGTGTGTGTGTGTGTGTATGTGTTTCAATATTCAGTAGTAGAACTAATGAATAGAGGTGAAGAAAAAACATTTGGTGATTAATAAAACCTTTACAAGAATTTCTTTCATTTTATTTGTTTTTAAAACAACTATGGAAAACATAATGTTTACCTACCTCAAGTATTCTGTAAACTGGTCATAGTGGAATGGTTTGTTCTATATACAGAGTTGCATATTTTCTTATAAGTAAGGCCTGTGATTACGAGTGTTCTGCATTTGTGAAAAATTAGAAATAACTTGGAATTGCAACTTTTATAGCACATTGTAGAGATTTAAAAAATCTGTTTAAAATTATTTTTATACAAATATAGATAATATAATCTGTATTAATAGTACTGAAGAAAAGAAAAATGAATATATATTGAACATATTCATGTAAGATGCATATGATTTTCAACCTTAATAACAATCTAAATCACTCAAGTTGTCTATCAATCTAGATATTTTTCAGTGCATCCTGCCAGAATGCTTATCACCTAAGGGGAAAAATATGTACATATAATTTTTTACAAATAAGGGTAGTCAGCTTTTTTTCTTCTGAGTACAGATTCTTTTTTCACTGTTCATTCCTCATATGCTCTCTTTTAAAACATTGAATATCTCCAAAACCGATGAAAAGTCTAAGAGTTTACTGTACTCACAAGCTAATATTAATATGTCAGCTTGCCGCAATTTCATGGATGCTGGAAGAAGACATGAGATCCTGAGTGAGAGATAAAAGACAGTTTACTACTCTTAGCAATAACAGTAGCCAGACTGTTTGGTCAGTATACCTTTGCCCCATGTTCCAAAGGGATGAAGCAAATTAATCCAGATGGATCTTATATAAAGTGATCTGTGTTCCAGGAGAGGAATGTTCACTTGGGAATCTGAATCTTTTATAATGGGCAATAAGCATACATGCCCTTTGTTTTGGAAGGAGATAGTATATTTATACTATAGGCTGGTAAGCAAATATACCCTTTGTTCTGGAGAGAGACACAATCTTTATCTTCCAAGGTTTTTCACTCTATAAACACCCTTTAAAAGATAGTATTGAACAAAGGGTAACATATACTTTGCTTGCAAGATGTGCACAAATGCAAAACACATGGAGAATTGTCTCACAACAGGTATATGAAGAGTTCTCTTAGGAATGGTTCCCAAATGAAAGAAACAAATTATTTTTCCTAGGAATGCTGTTAGTTGACACTAGGATAGCATGTGCCATGTTTATCATCCTAGGCTAGTTGGCCCTAAGGATTGTGTATTATGTACTATAGATGCCTCCTATATACTACCTGTATGAATCACTGCTTATAATTAGAGATGTTGCTGTGCTCAACATGTAAAAACTATGAAGGGATGAATAGGCAGAATTATAAGGTGATTGTCAATGACCCTTACCTTTGTGTAATCCTGTCCTGTTGAGTGTGGGTGGGACCTTTGAATATGAGATGATTATGTTATATTATATTGCAAAAGGGAGATTATCTGGGGTGGGCATGAGCTGATCAGGTGATCCCTTTAAAAGCATATGGTTTTCTCCGGCTGATCACAGACAAAGAAGAAATCAGAGAGTAGTGTTCCCACTGTCCCAGAAGAAAGCAAACATTCATGTTATGAACTGCCTTTGGGAGACATGTGGCAAGGAACTGTGGGCAGCCTCTGGGAGCTGAGAGCAGCTCCTTACTGCCAGCTGGCAAAGAACAGGATCTCTGTCTCAGAGCTGGAAGGAAGTAACTTCTGCAATAACCACGTAAGATTGGAGGAAGACCCGAACTCCATATGAAAATGCAGCCTAGGTAACATCTTGATTTCAGCCTGGAGAGAAACTGATCAGAGAGCCCAGCTGAACCCTGTCTGGACTAAGGACTCTCAGAACTATAAGCTAATGCATGGAAATTATTTTAAGCCCGTAAGCCTGTGGTAATTTGTTACGCAGCAATAAAAAACTAATAGAGGAAAGAGACAAACTAGAGAATCCCTTGCTTATGGCATGTTAATTCTAATATCCTACTGCTTCACTGAATATTTCATTATATAACCTAAGCTAACCACTCGAATCTACTATTTTATTACAATCCTTTTTGTAAAGTTTGCTGTTGACTTTTCCTAAGTTGCAAATTCTTGACCAATTCAAAATAAAACCACCAATTATTGGGTTTCTACTATTTCATAAGCACTTATGCTTTTTTATACATGATTTCATTTAAACCTCACAACAGTCCTGAAAAGGTAATGTCCCTATATTTATAAAAAAGAAAACGCAGTTTTGAGAGTTAAGTACCTTAATCAGAATAAAACAAACTAATGAGTTGTGGAGTTAGGATTCTAACCTGGTTATGTCTGACTTCAAATCGTATTTTTATGTGCTGCATGCTGTTACTTTTCAATATTGAAAAATATCACTGTGGTATACATTACTCATAATTACCAATATCCAGTACAGCTCAACTTCAAAGTATAAGGGGTAGTGTATTTTTTGCCCTCTTAAAGTTAGGCGTGATTATGTAACTATTGTTGGACAATGAAATATGAGTGAAAGTGATATATATCACTTCTGGGCCATACCACTTGATTGCTGGGACTTGACTCTGCAGTCCTCTTTTTCTGCCAGAGCAGTCCTGGAAGCCAAGAGTTATGATAGTTCACATTAGCCTTGGTCCCTGAGGGGCTGTCATAAGCAGAGCGTCTCATATTGGACGTGGCATATGAGCAAGAAATAAACATTTGTTGTTTTAAGGCACTGAGATTTTGGAACTCTGTTGTTACTGCAGCACAACCTAGTCTTTCCTGACTAGTGCAATCACCTGAATCAACAGAGTCTGCAATTCTTATTGATAAATTTAGATTGATTTTAGGCACTCATTACCCACCTTATATACTGTGCTTTCACTGTACTGATGTGTGCAGGTCTCTGAATGCTTGATGTTTTCTCAGACCTCAGGACCTTTGAATTCATTTTTCCCTCTGCTTGAAATAGGAAAGAGTTGATCATAGTGGATGGTTAAGGATGGGCTACAAATTCAGGCTAGTCTACTCTCGATTTGTGTTCAGAAACTTCCACTTCTTCTCTGTACTGCCTTCAGCAAGTAAACCCTTTTTGCCCCCACCTCCTTATGTATAAAATGGGGTAATAATAGTACACTTATCATGGGACTGCTGTGAAAATTAAATAAAAAGTAAATGTGAAACATTTAGAATAGTGCTGTTGTTATTATTACTATTATTATTAAAAACTCCATGCAGATAGCACCTCCTCCAGGACCTTCCTGATTCTTCCATGTTTGATTAGCCCTTTATTGTGCTACTGTAAAAGATGGCCAAGATGTTTATAAAACTATCAAATTTTTGTCTGTCTCTTCTTCTCTAATGTCAGTACCTGAAAAATATCAATTAGAAATAAAACAATGTTGTATTCTTAGCACCCAGTAGTCAATAAATGTTTTCTGAATGAATAAAGAACTTTAGAGTCAATAGCTGTGAATTTAAGCTAGTAATTACTAAGGAAATAATTCTGAGCCTCAAGTAAAATAAATCTTACAAATGATAATCACATGAATTAATCTAGTTACAGAAATATTCTTTTAACTAAATTGATTGAAGCATAATTTTTCTAGAGTTATGTTAAATGGGATATAATTTTCTAAAATTGAGATCATTCTTGATCTTTTTTTAATTACTGAAAGCAGACAGTTTGTATTATAAATAGCTTAAAATTTAGCTGATCATTCGGCATTAGCAACCTGGATTATGTTTAGAGAGGTACTCTACCGATCACGCTTAATAGTAGATGTCAACAGTTAGTATTACTGTTTGTAAACACCCCATATTACTGCAAAGCAGAAATAAAACTTAAATGCATCATCTATATACTTTAAAATATTTTTGCTAATGTCCATTTTGCAAATGTCTAAATGAATTGATTTAGACATTTTGGTAAAACTGACCCTTTTAGCTTAGTGAAAAACAAAAACTCCACATTTTTGGTTTTGAAAAGTTTGTAATTTTTTAAACAAAAGCAGCTGAAAATTTTTTGTTCGTGTCTGGTTCTCAAGTTGGTGACTTACCTGCTACGTAAATACTTTTGTAGTTGACAATGCCTCCCCTACAAAGCTAACTTTTCTAACAATAATCTTCTAAGTTAAAACTTTTTAACGGATTTCACCCTGGGTATTAAACCTTTATCATGCTAAAGTTTGGAGAGTTTTTTCATTAATGATATTTAAAATTTCTGTTCCACCATGTAGAACCATCTTGCCTATTGTCTGATCCCTCAATGTAACATATCTTGCTTCCCACGAGGGAGAGAGATGCCTTTTTTGATCAGGGGCTGCTGCTAGCAGAGTGGGAAGCTCATTTTCTCCTGCTTGAGCAAAATGAAGGTTCTTAGTGAAGATAATTAGGTTTTACTTTTCAATATGAAAAGACATGACAGTAGTGAATAAATCGAGAGAGAGAGAGAGAGAGGAGGAATAAAAACAGATTCATATTCTTATGTTACTTGTGCAGACCAAGAGGTGACAAGGGCATGGCTCTCTAGAATTTGAACACTTACAAAACAAAATGCATTTTAATTACCAGCACGTTTAGGTTAGCGCCTAATGAGAATGTCTCAAACTAGGCAGTGTGCTCACTGTTTCAAAGTAACATAATGTCCAAGCATTAAAGCGAAGGGTCAGTCGCTTGTTTTATGTGACTGAGTGTCTACTTGAACCTGACTGTCCTTTGAATTTCCCTTCAGTCTGGTGAACAGGAGCTTAGCCAAGAAGGAACCCAGGAGATGCCACTGTGTTCAGGTGCATCTGTGAGGAGGAGGCATGTGTGGTCACATCCTGGTCTTATGTGTAGGCAGGGAGGGATGGTCATGGGGTCTCTTTGGCTGCCCTTTCTGGGATAGAAGGAAATGATCTGTGCAGAGAAAAAGAACTCCAATACTTTCTTTTCCTCTGTTGCATCTGTGCCTGTGATTTCTACCACAACTTGGTGTGTATGCATGTGTTTCCTTTCTCCATTGTTTAGCTTAATTTGGCTGCACACCCCAAGATGTCTTAAAGGCTTTCAGTGAACAAATTTTGCCCCTTTTCAAAGTATCTCTTTGGCTATTTAAGGATGCTTACAGTCTCACAGCAGAATGTGATTCAGAATTCAACAAGGTGGAGGCCACTGTGTTTGTTTCAGTGGTGAGGCGTGCGTGATAATCAGAGCTCAGAAGACACTGAGCTCTACACTGGTATAGGCTGAAGAAAGATTAGGGGCTGGGCTCTCCAGGGCCCCTGAAACCCTTGCACATGGGTGGGCAGTGACAAGTATCATGTCTACCTCCAGAATGAGATATGATGGCTCTAGTTGATAATATTTTGGGGAAATGTAGGGTTGGGGCCATGAGGGTGGTGCTTTGAGCTTCCTCTGAATTTCTCTTTCCTCTTACCTGATATTAATGATCCATATTCCAGAATTTGGCAATGGAATGAATGGGAAACATTGGCAATTGTCAATAAGACTTCAGCTTACACTGTGTAGTTTTTATGTCATAAGCCAGATTTAAAGAAGCCTATTCATGCAAAATTTTACAATATTTTAACCTGTGTTATTTTTCCATCCAAGGCATCCAAACAGCTAGAAAATCTGTGAGCAAATCATTCAATCTGTCAAAAAACAAAAACAAAACACAAACAAAATAAAATAAAAAAACAATCACACTTCCCTTATTTGTGGTAAATATGTAGTGGACTCAGCACTGTATGTCTCTATGTTCTGTTGGGATTTATGTGCAACTTATCAAAATGCAAGAAAAAGCAATTTTTCATTTCCAAACTTTTTTCTCAGTTAAGTTCCACCAAATGTTTCCCTAATTCTTGTGTCTAACAGCTTCTATTAAAATAGAGTTTAAATGCGCAAAGCAGATACAATGAAAAAGGACAAAAAAGTTAAATATGCCATGTATATTAAGCAGTTATATTTTTTTAATTTCTCCATAAATAATTTTGGGAAAGATCAAATGGTAAGGTGAGACATAATGTTTTGGTCTTTATTTTTGCTCATAATCCTCACTGTTTCTTTTCTTAACCTTTATTCTTAACCAATTTTCTTAACCAATTATTCTTGATTTCCCTGGTTTTCTCCTTCCAGTACTTTCTAATTCACTTTATTTTTTTAAACTTTATTCTTTCCTTTTCCCATATTTCTTCCCTCCCTTTTTCTTTTTCATTTTCTAATTTCCCTTTTCTTTCTTGATATCTTTCTCCTTTGTTATAGCTTAAAAGAATAGAAAAATAAATTATGTCCACCAGAGGGCAGTCTGATCCTATATTCTCTCTCTCTCTCTCTCTCTCTCTCTCTCTCTCTCTCTCTCTCTCTCCCCCCCTTCTTCCTTCTCTCCCTCCCTCCTTTTTTCCCTCCCTCTCCTATTTTCTTCTTGTGCAAGGAGGAATGTAATGCTTCAGAGAGTCGATGGTTAAAAATAATTCATTTATTAATATAAACTCCTTTCATTATGGCTTATGAATGAGCATGTAGTCTCGATTATTTGATTTGTGAAGATTTTAACTGTCTTCCTTGGGTTTGTATAAGGAGTGTATAGACCCTTACTGTGACAGCCTGAAGGAAACAATAAAATTACTTGGGCCTGTCTCAGAAGCTACCAAAATATATGTGAAAATGAAAACTCAGTCTGTAAGATTTTGGATGTATAAGACATGGAAGGTCAGTAGAATCATTGCTGGGATTTCTATAAATATGTGTGACTCTGGCATTCAAGAGTTTTGCACTTTCATTTTAAAATTTATAAGCCAGATTTAGTTAGTTAAGTCAGGCTTTGACTAACAGTCTTTCTTATGTAATCAACATGAACTTCGAAATTGGAAGCTCTCAACAAATTTGATGTTATAAAGGGGATTTAGAGTTCACTAGTATCAGAATACTAGCTTATTAAGTCAGTGTCATTGGACATTCTAATTTAGGTAAAAATAAAGTAGGTGGAGAAAGTATTATGAATTCAAGTGATTTTTCAGTTGAATTTGGATGTATGATCTCCTAGTGCTCTTTCCAAGGGTTTCAATGGACAGACAATTTCTGCCATAAGAATAATTTCTCTAAAGACTCCATGTTTCTGTGGTACTGAATGTGACATTATTTCGTACATTACTTATTCTAAGAGTAGCTAGGTTGGTAGGTATTTTGGAATGTGAAGTGAGGTTGTGAGCTTCTGCCTGCAGGGACATTGAGAAGATGCAAGTGAAGAGGTATTTTTAATTTGGTACTGATCCAGATTAAAGAAAAAAAAAACCAAACCCTTGCTAAAGAGACTGGGCTCAGAATTTTAAAAAGTCTCTAATCTGAATGTCATACCAGGCACTAAACATGTGGACTCAAGTGGGAAATAGGGATCCATGTCATGAAACCTTAAAGCTAGAGGGAACCACAGTTTTTAAGTGGGTTTCCATATCTTACAGATGAGTAACTGAAGTTAGCATATATTAAACAAATTATTCCATAGTCATAGTGATAATGTATAATATTTAGTTTGGAATATTTTTAGATAAATCAAGGACTAGAGTACCCAATTAATTTCTGACATAACTACATGCATACGTACTTAATAACTTCAGTACTTACCAGGTCATTGTTCCTATGGCATGGTCTATGTCTAGTTATTGTGTTTTTTTTTTAGATAGACTATAGATTTTTTAAGTTAAATTTATTGGGGTGACATTGGTTAGTAAAATTATATAAGTTTCAAGTGTACATTTCTATAATACATCATCTATATATTGCATTGTGTGTTCACAACCCAGAGTCAGTTCTCCTTCCATCACCATATATTTGATCCCCTTTTCCCTCTTCTATTATCTCCTGTTACCCTCTGGTAACTACTAAACTGCTCTTGGTGTGTATGAGTTTTTGTTCCTTTGTTCGTCTCATTCCTTCATTGATTTAAGTTTTATATCCCACATATGAGTGAAGTCAGATGGTTCTTGACATTTTCTGTCTGACTTATTTCGCTTAGCATAATAAACTCAAGGTCCATCTATGTTGTCGCAAATGGCAGTATTTCATCTTTTCTTATGGCTGAGTGGTATTCCGTTGTGTATGTGTACCACAACTTCTTTATCCATTCATCTACCGAAGGACACTTTGGTGGTTTCCATGTCTTGGCCAACATTCTTAATGCTGCAATGAACATAGGGGTACATATGTCTTTCCAATAAATGTTTTCAGATTTTTTGGGTAGATATCCAGAAGAGGGATTACTGAGTCATATGGTGATTTGATTCTTATTTTTTGAGGAAACTTCGTGCTGTTTTCCATAATGGCTATACCAGTTTATATTTCCACTAACACTGTACAAGGGTTCGTTTTTCTCCACAGCCTCTCCAACACTTCTTACTATTTGTCTTGTTGATGATGGCCATTCTAACAGGTGTGAGGTGGTGTCTCATTGTGGTTTTGATTTGCATTCCCTAATAGTGAAGTTGAGCATTTTTTCATGTATCTGTTGACCACTTGTATGTCTTCTTGGGAGAAATCTCTGTTCAGATCCTCTGCCCATTTTTTAATTGGATTGTTTACTTTTTTGTTGTTGTTGAGTTGTACGAGATCTTTATATATTTTGGATATTAGCCCCTTATTGGAGGCTTTGTTTGCAAATATCTTCTCCCATTCGGTTGGTTGCCTCTTTATTTTGTTGGTTTCTTTAGCTGTGCAGAAGCTTTTTAGTTTGACATAGTCCCATTCATTTATTTTTGCTTTTACTTCCCTTTGAGCATAAAGTCCTGTTTGAACCCAAGGTCCATAATTTTAGTATCTATGCTTTCTTCTATGCAGTTTATTGCTTCAGGTCTTATGTTTAGGTCTTTGATCCATTTTGAGTTAATTTTGGTACATGGTGACAGATAGCCATCTAGTTTCAGTCTTTTGCACTTGGCTTTCTAATTTTCCCAGCACCGTTTATTGAAGAGGCTTTCTTTTCTCCATTGTATGTTTTTGGCTCCTTTGTCAAAAATTGTCTGCCCATATATACACATGTGGGTTCATTTCTGGGTTTTCAATTCTATTCCATTGTTCTGTGTGTCTGAATAGCTAGTTATCCCTTATCCTACATAAATAAAGGCAAAGTTTTTTCAGGTAAGAAGGTGGCATTGGGGAGACATGTCCTAAGTGAAGAGATGAACTTTTTACTTTATAATGAACTCTTAATAAACTTCTTGCACTAAAACATTTCACTCAAACAAAATAAAAAATTTCAATTAATGCAATTAAATAAAATAATAATGTTCCTGCATATAGTCTCATGTTAACTTTTTAATGACTTAGTAAGGTAACCATGTATAACATTTTCTTTGTTTTAAGAAGCAAGGACAAAGTTTTTCTTTTAGGCATTCAACCTACAATTTGGGTAGCTGTTTCTAGGCGAGTGATTCTCAAAGTATTGTCCTCTCACTCCATCAACAGTATCAGCATTATCTGGGAACTTTTCAGAAAGGCAAATCCTAACCCACCCCAGACCTGGTAAGTCAGAAACTTGAAGGATGGGAGGTGTGAGCCTAGCAACTTGTTTTTTCACAGCCCTTCAGGTGATTATGATGTTTGAGAAGGACTGCCCTGGGAGAACATTGGTGTTAGTTTATGAGAACAAAAATCTGCTAACTTTAACATTTTAAACTCTCTTCTTCTACATATATCTAATAGATAGAATGATTTTGCAAAGGCTTAAATGATTTTCCTTTATAAGAAAGAAGTATGAAAAGTATGAAGACTTTTCCCTTTTTAGATTTTTAAATTCCTTCCTTTTATTCTTTCATTTGTGGATGCAAAGATTATTTGTTCCTATTTTTTTGTTTTGTAAGAGTACCGACAGACTCTACATGGACAGGCCGGTCTGTGTAGGTACCATGACGCCTTTATTTTGACTATTTTTAGGCTGCATCCCCACAGCTTCCCTACCAGAAACTGTCCATCTCTCCTTGTGGTTCTCTGGCTGGTTCTGCTACACACAGCTCTGAGCATGTCATAACTGTATTGTTCTAAGAAGCCCCACAAAGCCTTTACCCAAAGTCCAGTGTCATCAAACTCCATTACTAGAATGTTCCACATTTCTTCCAATGAATGATGTGAAATGTAAAAAGCCTTGCTCGAGTTCCTTGAAGGTGGCAATAATGAAGAACCGAAGAAATAGTCAAGGGACTGGGGCTAATTAAAATGCAGCCGGGCATAGTAGTAAAGGTAACTGCGCCTCACTATGCCACGTCTCTGGTAATCAGCAGTCCCCAGTCTCCCCACACTAATTGACAGGAGATGCAGTGCTCCTGAGTGCACACACACTGCACATTAATGGAGTCGGCACACGCTGCTCTTCCTGCCTGGCTTGTCTCATTAGCGACCTTGAACTGGCAAAGGTCAGAGGATGGTGCTGCTTTCATCAACATGACAGGTGTCTGAGGAGCTTCTCTCTGTAGTCTAATAATTTGGCAGTTGTCTTATCCTGTACATGAATTAGTGATCTGATGCTTGAGGTATGATGGATAAAAAGAACGTCAGCTCTGAGTAAGGATGTAGTTCTGGGCATCTGTATTAGCCCCATCACTAACCAGACTGGGAGGTGTGTGTTATAGTGATGCCTTTTTATTTACCCAGAGAAAGATTGAGTCTGTATGCAGTCATTACATCAAAAGAGCATTTTCCTAAAAAATTGTCTATGGGAAAATATTTTACCAAGGTATTTAACATTCATGAATCAATTTCTTTCTACCAAGTAGACATTGACATCTGACACATTTCCAGTGTGGGCATAATGATAATGAATGTTCTTTGAGAAAACTTAAATCAATTAGTAGCTTCTCTTGAGCATCCCTGCTGAAAACGATTATAGGCACGATGTGGGGATGCAAAAGAGACAGAAGATGTTACAGTGCAGCATATATTTGATATACACCAAGACATGGCAGTATGAACATATTACAAAAATAAAGAGCATGTTCAAAGACACCTGTGTGTACGCACCTATTTATGTAAAGGGAATAGTGAAACTGGGATCCTCATTTGGCTAGGATCTCAGAACATTGATAAGCAAGACACAAATGGCATACCTTCTTGTGGGTGAGCCACAGACCAGAGGAGTGAATTAAAAGGGTGAACAGATAAGAAAACCCATCTTAATTAGAGAAAAATTGTGCAATGCTGAGTTTTGGTCCAGTTTTTCAAAGAGAAGAAGGGTACAGATAGGAGGAAGGAAAAGAAGAAGAATTCCTGCCAGAGGCAAAAATCCTGATACTATGGGAGAAAAAATATTTTGGATGTTTCCCATTGTCATTGAGTATTCTTTTCTCCCAGTCCACTTGTAAAATGCCTACCTAATTTCAAATTGAACTGCAGAATTAACCACTCTGTTCAAGTGTCTCTGATTCTGTCCCAAGGAGAAAGGTTGACCACTCCTTCTCTGTCACTTCTCTGTGTTGTGGGTACTTTTAGTATCACTTGTATTGAAGTGGGTTGTTATTATTTATTCCCATGACTATCTCTAGTGTGTGATTCAGCTTGGTATAATTTAATACATCATGGTAAGGTTGAAGACACAGCGTGGATTTGGGAATCAGATGAATTGGAGTAGAAATTAGATCTTTATGTTTCACTATGATTTAATACTTATGGCTGAGGGAAATTTATGGTCATTTTAGATGTGTATTTAACTAAAATTATCCTGAAAATATTTTTCTGTAAAAATATGTATTAATTGAATTTGTATTGACATATCCAAGACCTGAATGAATATTACTCCCTTTAAAATTCCTTTTCTTCTATTTAGATAGTTAACTATTATGGTTACTGTAAATATATAGGCATCTCTATGAGATAGTATAGAAATATGAGTATTGTTCTTTCAACATAGGCATCAAACAGGAACTTGCTCCATTATAGTTCGCATGTTTGGGACTTTTATAAAACATCTCTTGAAATAATATTCAGAGTTTGTATAATATTTTTAAATTGTTTTTTATTGTGGGGAAATATATATGCTAGAGATTGAATATATCTCCCCAATTCATATTTTAAAACCTACTCCCCAATGTGATGATAATAGGAAGTCTGGCCTTCGGGAGGTGGTTAGGTCATGAGGCTAGAGCCCGCATCAATGGGTTTAGTGTTCTTATAAAAGAGATGCCAGAGTGCTCCCTTGTCCCTTCTACTATGAGAGGACACAGCAAGAAGATGGTCATTAGTGAGCCAGAAAGTGGGATCTGACCAGTCACTGAATCTGCTGTTGCCTTGAACGTGAACTTCTCAGCCTCTGAAAATAAATTTATGTTGTTTATAAGCCACTCAGTTCATTGTATTCTTTAATAGCAAGCAGAACTAAGGCAATGCATAACATAAAATTTACCATATTAACCATTTTTAAGTAGATAGTTCAGTCGCATTAAGTATAATATATTCACATCATTTTGCAACCATCACAACCATCCATCTTTGGAAGTCTTTCCCTCTGGCAAAACTGAAACTCTGTATCCATTAAGCAATAACTCACCATTTCCTTTCTCCTCAGTGACTGATAACCGTTAATCTATGAATTTGACTACTCTAGGTATTTCGTAGAAGCAAACATACACTAATTGTCCTTTTGTGACTAGCTTATTTCACTTAGTATAATGTCCCCAAGGCTCACCCATTTATAACATATGTCAGAATTTCCTTCCTTTTTAAACCTGAATAATATATTCTATTGTATGAATATACTACATTTTATTTATCCATGTATCCACTGTGGACATTTGGGTATGTCTACCTTTTGTCTATTTTGAATAATGCTATGAACATGACTTCACAAATACTTCTTTCAGTTTTTGCTTTCTTTCTTTGGGTATGTATCTAGAAATAGAATTGCTGGATCATAAGGTAATTCTATTTTTAATTTTTTGAGGAACCTCCTTACTATTTTCCATAGTGGTTAGCCTTCTACATTTACCAGCATCACACATCCTTGCCAACACTTATTTTTTTAAAATAGTAACCATTATAATGGGTGTGACAGAGCTCGTATACTATTCTTCAGTGATTTAATCCTTTGAGGGTAGATTTGATGATTTCAGTAAGTGGTTGATCATTGGTAGACAGTTTTATGAATGATATCATGGCACAATGTGACTATAAAGGAATGAGACACTTAAAAAAATACAACTCACATACTCTGTGGCAAAACTGAAAAACTATTTCAAATCATGCTTTCTTCCTGATAAACTCTTGCCTCCTTCCTGCTTTCCTTCTTGATTAATTCCCCACAAAAGCTATTTGGTGGGGTTGAGCAAGGCTGGCATCCATGTCTGGGGGAGTTGGGGAGTGGCACCTGGCACAGGTATCAGAGCGTGAGTGTGATGAGGTGTGCACCATGCAAGGCGTGTGACAGGTGGAGGCCCAGTACAGTGTCATCTGAGCAGGGTGGGGAAGGCATCTGCAAGGTGGCAGCCTGGAGTGGAGTGTCAGAGTCCAAGCAGGTAAGGAGGATGGTTATCTGTGTGAGTTGGCAGTTGTGGTAGTGATGGGAGATTGACCACATATAAAGGGGATTGATCTAATAAGTGATATGTTGAGGATAAGGGGAAGTAGTTGCTCACTGTCAGAGAAAGGAGTTCTACATTTTGAAATGGAGAAAACAAAAATGAGCCCCATAAGGTTAGATTGTAATTGGTGGTGTGAACTCATAGTTTGCAATGTGTATAACTATGACAGAATAAATACAGATGTGAATGTGTATGTGAGGCTTTGTCTATAAAGAGGACCTGGGTTCAGAGACACCCTAAAAATAATGGACACACCTATAAATTTCTTTCTCCACTATAAGTAACCAGAACTCTCTGGAGAAATGACTGATTTCAGGGTGTGAGCAGGGAAAGTATAAGATGGTCTTGGAGAATTTGTTGTACCAGAAAGTAAAGAAGTATTTGAGGAATGTAGAAACACATCAAAAGGTAAAGTAAGTCACCTTGAAAGGCTTCTACTGGCCAAAGCTAGGACAATTTGAGCAATAAAATTAAAAAAAAAAAAGATAGTGATAGAGAATAATCAATTGAATAAAATAAATATCTAGGAGTCCATATTGATATAAAATAAATAAGAGAATAAATGGGGAGGAAAAAAGGCTTTTCTTGTAATAGAATGCCAATTAATAATTGAAGAATTATAAAGATGGCATTAGACCACTTGACAACTATCATAGTAATAATTAAATTCAACCAAGAAATGTCAATGGACGCTAAAGACAAATGGGTGAAATTTTGGCAAGGAACTGGATATTAACAGACTCAAAGTACTTCCCACACATACTTTTTACTTACAGGGGTAAAATAGAAACTTTACAGTGGAGAAACCTAACACAAAAAACCTGAATCAAGTGGTCAAAATTAACATCACTAGTAATAAAACATAATGATATCACATGCCACGTGCTAAGATGCAACCAAAAGAATCCAGTATCAGTTCTGTGCTGTTCTTGCCTTGAATCTAATACTTAGAAAACTTGTGATAAACTTAAACTAAGGCATATTCCACAAATTAACAGGCCTGTAATTTTCAAGTGTCAAGGATTTTAGGGTCAAGGGAAGACTGAGGGACTATTCCAAATTGAAGGTTATTTAAGAGACACGTCAACTAAATGCGCTTTGCTTATCTAGGTGGATCTTTTTTTCTGCAAATGGCATTAGGACAATAAGCTGCATGATTGGGATAAAGTGGATAATATTTGTGGATAAGATGGTAATAACATGATAATGTTAACTTCCACTTGATGGTTGTATTGTGTTTATGTGGAAGAACATCCTTATTTGTGTTCAGAAACAATGCAGCATTATGTCATCAATTTACTCTTAAATAGTCAGAAAAAAAGGTATTACTAGTATTCTTGCAAAAATTACATTAAAAATTAAATAACAAATATATAACAATGGAAAAATAAAATGGCAGTAGCTTACTGGAAAATGGAATCTCTTATGGTGAACAGTTTGAAGGAAATAACATTTAGGATGTAACTGCTCAGATGTCCTTAAAAATCATTACTTGTGGTGACAATTGTTAGTCAAGTTTCAAAAAAAGAAAAAAAAAAAAAGAAAAAGACACAGCTAATCTATGCCTACTACTTACCCAAGAGAAATAAAACCATATGTCTCACAAAAAAAATTTTTGTATTCAAATATCACTCTTCTTTCTTTTATAATTTTTGAGATATCAGTAGTTATGCAGTAAAACCATGGATAAAATAAGCCAAGAGTCCACCAAATGAAAATACAACCAAGACCATCAATATAATAACAAGTCATGTTGATATCAGGTACCATCTGATATGATGCAATGAGAATGTCATTTCTTCTCTGTGGTATTCTTACCCCAAGCCCATAACGCAAGTCTAATCATGAGAAAACACAAATTGGGTAACATTCAACAAAAATGGCTAACCAGCATGCTCTTTGGAAGTGTCAAGGTCATGAAAGACAAGAAAAGACTGAGAAAGTGTCATAGATTGTAGAAGACTCAGGCAGGACCTAGTCACTAATTGTGATGTGGTGTCCTAGATTTGATACTAGAATATAAAAAGGACATCAGTGAAAGACTTGGCGAAATCCAAATAAAATTTGTAGTTTAGTTAATGGTATTGTACTGATGTTAAACAAATCTACTATGGTTATATGAAATGTAAACTTCAGGGAAGCAGGGAAAAGTGTATATAGGAATTCTATGTACTCCCTTTGCAACTCTCTGTAAGCCTAAAATTATTTCAAAATAACAGGTAAAAAATATGTGTATCCCAAACCAAAAACAAAATTATGGAAAATATTTAGTCTTTCTACTCTTAAAAATGCAAATAAAATACCAATGGAGTACATTTATATTATTTAATTAGTCAAAAATACCTGTGACTCCACTATTTTGACCCACAATGACAAGAAATGTGTAGAGACCAGTCTATAACACAAATAACAAACTAAGGCTTGTCTTATTTCTTAAAACCTAGAAGATATTATAAATATTTCTATTATGCTGACCTTAGCTGGCCTTTATTTTAGGGTTGAATCCACCAACTTTGAATGTACAAAATTCTGTCTACCCTTTCCATTGTTTTCTTTCCTTCTTTTGAATCCTTCTTTCCTTCATTTGGCTGCCACCTTTCGCATTTAAACAGGTGGGCCCAGTTACTCTGGCTCTTCACATCGTTTAGACTCATAAAACAAACTGCCTAAATATATCTCTTGCTAACTAATGTTTTGTCTTTCATAGTATAACTTTGAAGGACATTCCCATTCTAGAAGATCTTCTCCTAGGAATGAGAAGACAGAGAAAGGATGTGAAGGTGATAGAAAATCCCATCCTGCTTTGAATCTGCATTTCCTTGCTGGTTGGGGTTGGTGCAGTATTGGGGAGAAATTCTGTGAGTTAGGAGGGAGAGGAATTAGAATTGGGATTTTATTTTCTAATATAAAAATGACAAAATCAATGTATACCCTAAATCAAGGAAAGCAAGCAGAATCAAAGAAATCAAATTAACAGAAAAAAACAAACAAAATAACAACAACAAAAAAACAACTCTGGATAGCTAATACCCCAGAAACCTGGAAGAAAGTCAGGAAGGATGTAGAATTGGGGTGTGCTCAGTGAAACTGGCTTGCATGAATTGCTGGAGGCAGGGTAAAATCACTGTTTTTTTTTTGGAAAGCTACTTGAAAATATGTACCAAAATCCATTACTGTGTTTGAACCTTTTACTTCAATCATTCCACATCTGTGAGAGTAGTCTAATTAAATGCTAATTCAAAATATGGAAACATAAATCTATTGCTGTATGATTTATAATTATGAAAAAAATGGAGCTAACTCAAAGGTTCAATGAAAAGAAAATGACTAAATAAACCCAATGGCATATTATGAAGACATGAATGATGATAACTGGGAAGGTTAAAACTTTTAGAAACATGGAAAATGTCTTTTCAAACTGCAACTGCCCTGTCCATTCCAGTGGCCACCAGCTTTAAGTGGCTTTTGAGCACTGGAAATGGGGATCGTTCAAACTGAGATGTACTGTGAGAATAAAATAGACACTAACTTGAAAGACTCGGTACAAAAAAAAAGAAATAACACTTTATTAACAATTATAATTACCAATAATTATAATAATTATAAACATAATTTATTAACAATTTTATATCAATTACATGTTAGAATGATAATATTGTATGTATATTGGATTAAATAAAATATATAATAAAATTTGCCCATTTCTGTGAAAATTTGAACTTACATATGAGTATGTAGCTTGCATTATATTACTATTGGAGACCACTGGTCTGAGCCCCTTGAAGACTGTTTAATTCTTGGTCATGTAAGTCACATGTCTAGAAGAGCACATGGCTCATAACTTGTGCTCATTAAATTTTTGTTAACCACCAGATTAACAAATGATTATAATATTCACTTTAAAGATGTATGCCATGGCAGGTACATTTAGCTTACAACTGTAAAATATTCATATGTGAAATATTCATTACATACACAAAACTGGAGAAGTTGGTTGTCTTGGAATGGTATGATTATGAGCCACTTGTTCTATTTTTGGAAGTTTCTATAGACTAATTTTCTTCCCATAATTTAAAGAATTCTTATTCTTTTTTTTTTTTTTTTCAAGAATGAAGGCAGGAATCATGTTTTGTTTGCTTGCGTATTGGTTTTTTGTTTGCTGTGGGGACAGAAAGATGCACACGTGAACAAGACCTTCAAAGCCACCAGGAGGTGGCTGGTTCCAGTGGCCTTTCTAATGGGAGGGAAGGTGCACCTCTTGCGGGGCTTGAGGGGTGGTGTGATTTTTGAGAGTGCTTCTTGGCTAACAGCAGCCTGTTCTTGGTGCTGGGTAGAAATCTCTTTGGCTCAGAGCAAGTAAGGATGATTTTATTATCTCCAGCTTCTGCAAGGAGCTGCAGTTATTTCTCAAGGTCAGGTCAGGGAGCGTCCTAAGGATGAGTAATAACAGGCCTCTGAGGGTGTTCCAGCCTGGCAACGCTTTATAACCATGTAAAGATGATAATAAAATAATTCCAAAATAAATAAACAGTGGGTACATAAGTGCCTTTAGAGATCAGTAAATCTGAGCACGTGACCTGCCAGTGCGAGGAGCAGATAAAACTTTTTCTTCTAATGTCCCAATGCATTACGGAGGATGGAAGCACCGTTTCAGGGTTTTAGGCAAAAAAGAAAAAAAGGAAAATGGCTCTCACTCAAAGTCCGAGTGAAGTTCCTAACCATTAAAAAAACTCTAGACTGTGATGGATTTCATTGATTCAAAAGATATTTGTTGAGTCCCTACTATGTGCTAGGATGGATTTCCAGGCTGAAGATAGAGTGATAATCAATGCTTAACAAAATTCCATGCCTTTATGGTTTTTGCATTCTTGTGGGATAAATTAAGGCAGTAAACATGTATAATTTTAATACATAGCATGTTGGATTGCTGTAGGTACTAAGGAGAAGAATAAAGCGTGGAATGAAGGCAAGAAGCAATTGTGGAAGAGGAGGCTGTAATGTTAGGTTAGGCGGCTAGGAAAGGCCTCTGAGGAGGTGGGATTTGAGTTAAGAAAGGGCTGAAGGGGATGAGGGAATTAAACATGTAGATTTTTGATAAGAACTTGTTTCAAGAAAAGGAACAGCAATTGCAAGGGCCCTGAAGCAGGAACTTGGCTGACATACACGAAGAACGACAAAAAAAAGCTAGTGAGCAGAGAGACGCCAAGCGGAAGTAGAAGAAGATGAGATCAGGCCTGTGTTGTGGGGTCAGATTGTGTAGTTTGGGTCATTATGAGGACTTTCGCTTTTACTCTGAATGAAATGGGAAGACACTTAGATTTTGAGCACAAAAATGAGATTTTAACTTACACTTTCTCAGGGTCTGACTTCACAATAGTTAGGCAGGCAAGCCAGATACGGCTTTTGCAATAAGGTGGAGATTATGATGGTGAGTCATGCAGCACATGTAAGTGGTCATACTCTGCTCATATTGTGAAGGCAGATCTGATGGGTTTGTTTGGCTAACTGGATAGAGGATATGAAAGAGAAGAATTGATGATGCCAGAATTTTTGGCCCAAACAACTGAGGATGGATTTTGCCATTTATTGAGGGAGGAAAGATTATAGGAAGAGCAGTGTTATGGCAGGTCAGATGCTCATATGCATTTTGAAATGGCTTCGAGAAAACCCAAGTAACGGAGGTACCAAGTAGGAAGTTGCACATCACATGCAAATTTGGAGTTCAGAGGAAAGTTCTTCAAAGTTATAAATTTGGAGATATGAATCTGGGGTCATCAATTTATAGTTGATATATAAAGCCTTGAGACTGGATGAGATCAGAGGAGTGATTGTAGACAGAGGGAAAACATTCAAGGAGTGATTCCTCTGATAGTACAACCTTTAGAGATTGAAAGGTAAGGAAGCTCCTCAGCCAAGAAAACTGAGAAGGGGTAGCCATTGAGGGAGAAGATGAATCCAGAAAGTATGATGTCCTGGAGGAAAATAAGAAACTGTCTCAAGGGGACAGGAAGGTCAGCTGTGTAAAGAACTGTTGGCATGCCAAATAAAACGAGGACTAAATATTTACTCTGGAATGGATAACATGTAGGTCATTGATAATCTTATAGTGTACAAGTTTTCATATGAGGTAGGAGCAAAAGCATAAAAATAGGATGAGGTAATTTTTAAGTAGCGAGTACAAACAACTCCTTTGTGGACTTTTGCTGAAGCAAGGAGAGAAATTCAATGATAACTAAAAGGGAAGTGGGAACTTCTGTTTTCCATTTAGGATGTAGAAGGCTGAAAAGAGCCTACTCTTACTACAAGAAAAAAAAGCGATGGAATCTGCAAATTCTAAAATATTCTTGAAATATGAGTGAGTTGAGATCTCAGGGCAAACAAATAATGTAAATTATAAAGAAAGACTAGTGCCCCAAAGAGAGCTAGAACACAATCACTTGCTTACGTGGGGCTGGTGTTGGACTTCATCCAGTCTTGTAAGAAGACTTCAGCTAAAATGTTTAATAAATTCTAAAGGCTGAGTGGGGGCTAGCATGAGCTAGCTCAATAGAAATTACCCAAACTGAAACACACACACACACAAGAGTGAAATAAACAAAAGACAGGCTCCAAGAGCTTTGGGACAATATCAAGACTTCTAATACGTGTATGCATAGGGTTAGAATCCAAGAAGGAAAAGAGAAAGTGTACAGGATAGAAGAAACATTTAAAGGTATAGTGGACATGAGTTTTCAAAAATCAATGAATGACACAAAATTGCAGATCCAAGGGGCTCAGAAAATATTAAGCTAAGTAAATAGTCTACCCTAAAAACATACCTAGACAGTTTTCATTCCAACTGTTGGTAATCAAAGATAATGAGGAAGTAGTCAGAGAAAAAAGACACAGTATATACAAAACAGCAAAGATAAGAATTACAGTAGAATTATCTTTAGACAACTGTTAATCTAAAACACAACTGAGTGACATTTTTAACATGCTAAAAGAAAAACAAAGAAACAAACTGCCAACCTAGAATTTTAAACCCAGGGAAAATATATTTCAAAAATTAAGGAAAGATAAACATTTTTTTCAGATGAGCAAAACATGAGAAAATTTATTGCAGCAGTCTACAAGAAATGTCAAAGGAAGTGCTTCAAGCAGAGGGATATGATATCATAGAGAAACTTGGATTTACACAAAGAAATGAAGAGTATGGAAAATGGCATATATGAAGGAAAGTGTAAATTTAGTTTTTTCTTAATTTCAGTTGCTTTCTCAACAAAAAGAGGAGTATCAGTGTGTTGTATGTTTATATCACATGCAAAAGTAAAATGTGTGACAATAATAGCACAAAGGATAAGAGGAAGGATTTGGGAGTATAATGTTATAAGATCCTTACACTATACATGAAACTGTAATATTATTAAATATGTATATGGTAAATGCTAGGGCAACCAACAAAAAATTTTAAATAAGCCCAAAGTTGAGATAAAATAGAATCATAAAAGTACCTGATCTAAAAGAAGGCAGAAAAAATTGTTTTCCTGTTATTCCTTCATGCATTTTGGTGATTGATTCCAAACGGCAAAGAGAATGTATATTTTAATAAGCATATAAGTTTTGTTCATTCTCTACATTTAAACTCTACTTACTGCATTCCAGTTTCTCCCTTTGTGACTGTCCAGCCACATCTCAAGTTATTGTGTTCTCACTGACTGTGCTCCATCCCTGCTGACCTTTTTTTCATTTTGTTTCCTCTTAGTCCAGCTCCTTCCTGAATCAGAGCCTTTGCAGCTGATGTCCCTCTCCCAGGAAGGCTGTCTCCCAACCTCTCTATCTGCCAAATTCTCCTCACTCTTCAAATTTGAATTTGCATGTTAATTTCCTCAGGGAAGTTTTCCTTGACCCCAGAGGCTTAAATTAAATCCAACTGTTAAATAGTTTCTTAGGACTCTATAATTGTCCTTCAAAATGTTTATTAAAACTGTAATTATTTATTTATTATTTTAGGGTCTCTTGACAGTGGCATCTGCCTTAACAGTTCTGATTATTGGAATTATTCTTTCTTTGTTCTGTAATCTTACTGAGAGGATGGGCCTTGTCTCTCTTGTTTATTGGTTATATTCCAGAGTCTTGCATAGTGCCTGGCATAGAGTAGGAGATCAATTCGTTGAATAAATGAATGAAGTACAAAAACATAAAGAGAAGAAGCACTCTATTTAAAATCTGAGGGAAACAGTATACCAATTGAAAAGCAGTGTTATAAGTATGAAATAAAAATAGCATATAGCAGGCCCTAAGTGTTCTCTGGCTAGGAATTTAGAAATCAGCCCATCATTTTCAAAGGAGGAAACTGAACCAATATTGTTTGTGACTTAATTCTGCTGTCCCACAGCAAATACGTAACAGAACCAGATGTGGTATCTGGTTATACAACCACGATTATAATAAGCTCAGTGCCCTTTACAATATACAATTCAACTTTTGTAGTTCCCAAGAATACGGAATGATAATTAAGTGGATTTTGTTTTAAGTCCTTCATTTCTACAGGACTATGAGAGGGTCATCCTAAAATAAACTCCATGTTAATTTCACCAGGTGTTCTGAAAGCTCTCCTAGCTTCGATGTCAATTTTAAAGGTGAGTTCTGTGTGAATCGTCTTCCACTAATGGCTTTATTACTCATAAATTTGTCCATAAAGTTTTTCATCACTTTATATTTGCTGTCAGACTTCTCCTTGCATCAATGGAGTTTTAAATACGTATTACCTACTTAGTGAATTTGTGGTTCCTTTAATTGTTTCTAACTTGCATTGCTCATGAACAAAGATTTAGAGACAATCTAGGCATGTGGAATGAACACAGGACTTGGATCTTGGGTTTGAATTCTGACCCTACCTTCCAAACTTCTGTGTCTTACCTCTGAGATGCAAGGCTACTAATATCTACCTCCTAACATAATTCTTGTGAGGCCTGTATGTAAAAGGCCGGATGTATGTTAATTAATATATGTAAAAGGCAAGGCACATAGAAAAGTAATCAATTAATATTAGCTTTATTCCCATCCTGGTTTTTCTCAATTTGGGGGAACTAATCATTTCATTCATGTGTCTGTTAGAATTCTAGATTTTGATCATGAATCTTTCAACTCAATCTTTTCAAATGGCAGAGTACCAATCTCGTTAGTTCTTGTCCCCACAATGGCATGTGCCTTTATATTTGACCATTCTACTTTTGGGTCTTCTCTACTTTCAATGTATGTTTATATCTTGCTCAGTGATTCCAGATGTGGGCCACCAAAGTTTAATAGGAGATAGGTTATAGTTTCTTAGTGTCTCTATTGATGATTATTATATTAAGAAGAAAAAGTTTCATAAAATTGGTAAACTAGGGATTCATACATTTATTTCTTAGGTATTTATTGATCACCTATTTTGTATATAAATTAGGGTTGCCTGATTTAACAAATAAAAATGCAGGATATTCAATCAACTGGGTGTCTTGTATTTTATTTGGCAACTGTAACATAAATAAGGGTTGATCTCTCTGTAAGAAAAAAAAAATTAAGATGTGGTTTCTGCCCCACAAGGGTGTTTTTTGCAAGGTAAGGATATAGACATAGACTTAGAGATAGGTAACCAGGCAAACATGGAAAGAAGGGGTTACAAATGCATGGTGTGTAAGTTCCTAGGGCTGCCATGAGGGACCACAAATTGGGTAACTTGACATGACAGAACTTTCTTCTGTCACAGTTCAGAAGGTCAGAAATACGAATCAGAGCATCAGCAGTGTCCATTCTTTCTGAGGGCTCTGAGGGAGAATCTGTTCCATGCCTGTCTGTCCCAGTTTCTGGTGATGGTTGGAAAACCTTGGCATTCCTTGGCTTGTAGATGCATCACTCCAATTTCTGCCTTGGTCTTCTCATGACCTTGTTCCTATATGTCTCTTCTCTCTTTGTAAGGGCTCCAATCATACTGGACGAGAGCCCACCCTAATGACCTCCTCCTAACTTGATAACATCTGCAAAGACCCTATTTCAAAATAAGGTCATATTCAAAGGTACCAGAGGTTAGGGCTCCAGCATATCTTTTTGGAGGACAATTCAACCGATAACAGAAGTATGGGTATTGAATGCCTTAGAGTTCAGAGAACAGGCAATTTGTTGTGGGGTAGAATGATAAAACAAGAAAAAAAGGCCAGTGTCAAGAATTAATAGCAGTGTCAAGAATTAATTGAGCTTGACTGAATGGTGGGTATACTTTGTTAGAGAGGGAGAAAAGGGCTGGAAGTGGATGATGAATAAGAGAGTAGAGAAGGAACTCGTCTTCCAACAGTGGAAGATACTTGATGTAATTTACCAAGTGATCCCAGTTATACTGCAAACTCTGAGAAAAGCAACAGTAATTTAACTTCCTTAGCTCACAAAAACAAGTGTCATTATGAGGCAAAATTTCTTGGTGTTCAAGTTTCCTTTTATCTCTAACATTCAAATTTCTCAGTGTTAATTTGATTTTGAAACCAGCCCCAGAGAGACTAGAGGGACAAGCCTGGGAAACTACTATAGGCATTGTCAGTCTATTGGACCCAACTTGGTGGTTATATTTAAAGTCAAACATTTATATAAAATAATGTATACATTGTAAGCAGTTGGTGCAGTTAGAATGTTACTTACTCAATAGATATGATTAAACTTTCTAACTTTTTAGGAGGTATCCATATAGCAAAGTTTGTCTGGATGAAACAGAGACCAGAGAAAAGTTATAGGCTTTCTTTGTTGTGTGAAAGGCCAGTGTAAAAAGCATTCTAAGCTGGGTCTATAATTTTGCGAGTGTGTACCATACTATGGTACACCATAGAACGTACCATATTTCTATATAGGCAAAAGGTTTTAGACCTGGCTTTCCAAATTCTTTAGGGAACCAAATGAAATTCAGTTTAAATAGTCATTCGTAGAAGGCATAGAAGGTTAAAGGGACAAGCCACAAGCGATGAAGGCAGTGGGTTATTTAGTCTCCTATTCCTCTGATGCGGTCTCTGGATATGTGTATATTTTCTCACATAATCCCCCATCATTAGTCAAGTAAATCAAATTTATGTGAAGTCTATTTTATGTCAATTTACCTTAGAATTTAGTAACTTACTGAACTGCTGCAAGGCTAGGGTTGTCTTTTGGTTGATGTTTTCAATGAAAAGAAAGGGGAACTCTAACAATTGGGAAGAGCTCTCGCCTATTCCCCCTATTGTTGCCTCTTGCTGCCAAAGAAGGGGATGAAATACAGGGAGGGGTAGTGGAGGGAAAATTTCATCTCATGTTACTTACAGTTCTGTGACATTTGCTATTAACAGAGATTTGGGTTTGTAAGGCTAATATCTACAGACCTATTTATTTCCTTCTAGTTACTGTGTCAGTTATTCAGATAAACTACCACGAGGCTGGGATCTTCGAGCCTGAAAAGGTTAGATGCTCTCAGTGAGAAAATGAAGACTTGCCTGTTTTTCATTTCATATATCATTACTTGGAAACTGAGTTTTTAATAAAGCAGTGAATATAAGTATTGTAATCAATTATTGTTGAATCCATGTATAGCTTAGTGCAAAAGTTAAATAATCAATCAGTCATGACTGACAAGAAACCTATGTCTGGTTGCATACCTCCAGTATAATCTGCAACTAAAATTAGAAACGCTTCTGCTGCCTTGATTCTTTCTGGGCATTGGTAAATCTGACTCTGGAACTTTGGGAGACTCTGAGATCCCCACTGCACTGCACTTTGGCCAATGGCATAGCCCCTGAGTCTGTCTTCTGCCAGACACCTTTACTGAAACTATCTTCATTCTGGAAGAAATGTTGTCCCTGCTTACCTCTTATCAAGTGAAAGGTGGCATTTGTCTTTCTAACTTTTCCGGACCTCCTCATATTCCTTTCTTAATTCCACTTGACTAGCTAGTGTTAAGATGCTATACATCCCCAGGTTATTTTTGATAGATATGCACATAAATGGGCTCCTTATCTGCACTCAAAGGAAGAGTAACTCAGGATTTTAAAAAGTCCTCCTCTCCATACAGAACTAAAACACCTTAAAAACATTTCTAGAACATCTTAAAAACTTATAAAGAACAAAGGGAAATATCCTAGCGTACCACCAGTTAAAGGCAACCATTATCAGTATTTTAGTTTATATCCTTCTGATCTTGCTCTTTCCTGCACATTTTACTTTGTAAGCTAGTTGCGTATGTATTCTCTCTAAAATGGTGTGTGTGTGTGTGTGTGTGTGTGTGTGTGTGTGTGTGTGTGTTATCTGTCTGTTTTTACTTAATACTATTCATCAGAAGTGGCATAGCAAGATGGCCATGAATGCAGAAACATGGGCTCTGGAGGCAGAATGTGTGGGTTAGGTGAACATGCGATGTGATATGTAGATGATATATTACAGAATTGTACACCTGAAACCTATGTAACTTGACTAAAAATTGTCACTCCAATAAAGTTTGAACAAAAAAATCTTGATTCCCCTATGTTTACAAACTTGGGCAAGTGATTCAGCTTCTTTAAGCCTTAGCTTCCTGATCCAGAAAATGAATATAATAATCATTGTACTTCAGGGAGCTACTGAGAGAATCAAATGACATAATGTTAAACATTCACATACTATACGTACCTGCATGTAGCAAGTGCTCAATAAATGTTAACTATTATATTATTTCTACCATTATAAAATATTCAGGACCATAATTTTACATGACTACATAAAATTTTAACCTTGGTTTGCTATACTCGTAGTTTGGTTATCTGTTCTCCTATGTTTAGATATTTAAATTACTTACAGCTTTCTTACCTTTAGGCATAACCTTGGGATAAGCATCTTTGTGTGAAGAGATTTTTCTGTAACTCAGCTTATTTTCTGAATTATCTGAAATCCAAAAAGGAGAATGACTGAGTCAAGCACAATGTCATTTGTTCCAAAGGAGTTGTGGCGATGTATATTTCTATAAGTCTGGTCTGATTATGACTGTTTCACCATTCTCTTGCCAGCAGATTGTGTGTGTGTGTGTGTGTGTGTGTGTGTGTGTGTGTGCGTGTGTGTGTGTATTCACATAAATTCCAGAGGAGTTCAAGTTCCTTAAAAGATACCCATACCACCACAATTGTTTAAATTCTTTAGTAATAAAAAAGTGAGATATTAAATTAATTTGGTCCGACATCAATGGGGCTGTAGTAATCTCTAGACTCATATAAAGTGGAAGCTGTTCAGACACAGTGAAAATTTTTGTAACTACCCTGGCAACATCAGGGATATTTTCACTACCTTATTCTCTGCTTTATCATATTCCCTCACTTGTATATTCTGCTTTGTCATATATTTGATGAGTGAGGTAACTTATTTGATGAATGTGGACCATCCATTCATCCAAATGTGATCCAGCAAGAAACCATGTCTCCCGATATTTATACCCTTTTACAGCCTCTCCCTGTGGATATGATAGAAGTGGCACTGCATTGCATGTGTTCTGAGGCTAGGTCAGCTAGCAGCTCAGTCTCTTGGAAGGTACACGCGCTCTGGTGAAAAGCCAGGTATCATTCTGAAACTGCTATACTGTGAGGAGCCCAAGCTGAACATGCAGGGAGGTCATGTGGAGAGAGTCATCCAGCTCCTAGTTTCTCCAGTTCTTACAGCTGAGGCCCCAGAAGGGCCCAGATTATAGAAGGGATGTTGGACATTAAAGTCCAGTCAGGTCTTCAGATAACTCCATCCCCAGCCACTGTATGAGTATAACCATGACTGCACAACAGACTAGAGGTGATAACGACCCAGGTGAGCCCAGTCTGAGAGAAACATGAGAGATAATAATAAATCATTGTTTCAAGTCACTGAACTTTAGGATGGTTTGTTGTGTAGTAACAGAAAAACAGTACAGTGAATTAATAAAGAGGAAATACTAGCTCTCTGGTTGGAAATATTTTTTCTTTGAAAATTCACAACAAGTAAACATTGGAGCTGTCACTGACAGTTTTTGTCAAAATGGAAATGCAGTCAGAAGACAGCATTCTAAATTAATTGATGATAACAGTGGAGAAGTGAGGCGTAATTAAGAAATGAGTAGGGCATACGGTTTCCCATGTGGTTGGTGGTAGAGAGAATTGAAAGAGGCCTGGTCAATGGTCATTGAGAATCAGTTGGGTACAGTATGCAAGTCAAAAGTTGAGGTGACTGGGAGATTTGGGACATCTAAGAAAAAAGATGTCTTGAAAGGATAAATTAAGGGTTAAACAACTTTTGTTTTGAATATCTGTCTTGCTGTAGATTGCTAAATCTTTGTTTCTGTCTTATACAGTGCAAGAAGGCTCACTATTGAGAGGCAGTGTCTATATATTTCATATATATTAATTTTATATTAGAGTAATTTAGTAACATGATGTCTATGTAGTTTGGTTACCACTGGTGTTTTTTAAAAGTATCATCTTTGTGAGTTTTAGAGTTGGTACTAACTCCAAATTTTATTTCATTTATTTATTTTTTTGAGTTACAGTTGACAGTCAATATTATTTTATATTAGTTTCAGGTATACAGCATAGTGGTTAGACATTTATATTGTTTATATATAGATTAGTCTAGTACCCACCTGGCACTATACATAGTTGTTACAACAGTGCTGACTATATTCTCTATGCTGTACTTTACATCCCCATGACTGTTTTGTTTTACTACTTAATTTATTTTATTTCTCCTTTGTCAAGGCATATATGTAATTGGCAGTTAAGATTATATGCTTGGGCTACATGAGATATATCAGAATTTAACTGACAAAATGACAATATGAAGAGCTTTCATTTTATTTGGAACTGTCTTGGTCACCCTTTGTCATTTTTGGTGGCCCCCAAACTATTCTGAACAAGATAAATGGACAAATTTATGGAGGGATATTCTCTTGAAGTGCTACTAATGAAACCGTCAGCCAATGTTCTGGATGATTAAGAGGACAGATTCAATTCCCTTGAGCTTTCCTTTGAGGGGTGAGCTCCTGATATAAAAATCAGTATTGAAAGACCTTTACTCTTGACATTGGATATATTACCACTTTCTTGCCACTTTCAATTTGCAATCAAAGTCATCTGTTGACCCAGTGCAAGCTGTTTATTTTTTAAAAGAGTTTAGTTAAGATTTTTACTACATGGACTTAACTATATAATTGTATAACAGATCTGGTAACTGCTTCAGAGGAACCATTCTAATCTATGAGGTGCCTAAGATAGTCTTTAAAGAACATCTAATTACATAATTACACTGCCTAATAGACCAGAATAACAGGTAGCAGGAATATCTTTGGAGTCATAAGAGAAAACTTATGACCTTTAGGGCATATAATATCAGTTATGAAAATAACCCCACAATTATGTCATTGTGTAACAGAACATAATGGTAAAGGAGATATTAATATTAAATGTAATAAACATTATATGTGTTTTGCTTTTTTACAATAAATGACATTCCTTAACTTTCAAAACGAGTGTGTAGAAGTAATTGGAAATATCTTGATCTCGAGAGAGAGAAAAACCTATGATGTTTTAGATATAGAATGGCTGTGACGTTTGAAAGAAAAATAAAAAAGAGATTGTAAATATACCAAGTTAATTATAAAAGCATGAATACTAATTTTAAAACTACAACAATGTATTTAAGATTTAAGAGACAATTAAATATTATATTCATATATTTGAATCTGACATCTTATACTTCCTGACTAGTAATGGAAAAAACAATCAGGAATAAAACTAAAACATGCCAGAGCCCTGAATACTATGATTGCGTTAGCTATATGCTGGGGATGAAGGTTCTGTTGAAATCTGGGTGGTTTATCAGAAAAAAGAGTGAATTTTAATTAAGGTCCATGTTGTTCAAACATTTTGCTGTTGGCGATATCCTTCAATATTTATTGAGGAATATATAAGCAAACACCAACATTTTGACTGTATTTTATAGAACTAAAAACTCTGTCTTGTTTGTTTTATGAGCAACAGGCTTTTTTGTAGTGTGTTTTACAGGACACTTTTTACAAAAAAGCCCACATCTGTAAAAGTATTACATGACTGAATAGTTATTACCCATTAAAAAATGTCATACCACAGTTCATATCTGATGACAAAACAAACAAACAAAGAAACAAAAACAGGATATAATTGGCAGTGGGTTCTGATACATATTAAATATACTTTCCCTTTGCTTTCTATTACTTTTGTTTGGGGTGCATGAAAACTTATATATGCTGGCAAAATTCTAAAAGTATTTGCCGTAAGCACAGGCTTCTATTCCCTGAGACCATGGGTATGTAGAGAAATAGTTGGCATGTGTAAATAAACATTTAGAATGCTTCACAGAGCCAACAATTTTGGGAAAGTTTTTTCAAGGCAATATTATGATAAAATTATGCAAGTTTGAGTCATGACAAATATTTAAACAATGCATTTTTTATTCACCTAGGGAGAGTTATGAAAGTATGGTCAAAGTGTTTATATTCCTTTATATTATATCTTATTTTAAAAAGTCAATTTTCGCTTGATGTGTATAAGCTCTCTATCCTTCTATATTTTTTCTTCCCTCACAAAATTTGAGTGGCATTTAAAACCCACAGTGTTGGATTGTATTCTGCACATAGAAATATTCATATTAATATCTCAAGCAAATATTGTTTCTTGTTTTTAGAGACCTGAAAATATTTCCACAATTAATAATGTCACTTCATTATTCAAGATGGACAGCATATATAAATTATATTTTGTATATGCTAACCCTACACTGTAGGGTAATACTTAATGCCCCTCTTCCTCATCAATATTCTCAAATAAAACACAACGACCACAAGCATAATAACATATCCTATATATTGTCCAAAATCATTCTTTTACTAAATGAAAGGTAGGAGAATTCTGGATATGACAATGATGGAGTAACAGAGACCAGATTTACTCTCTCATCTTAACCAACTAAGAAACCAGACAAATATATAAAGCAATTGTTCTCAGACATTATATGACAGATGAAACACAGGCTCATTATCCCTGATTAGAAGGGAGACTGTGTGATTGCCCCAGATTACCACCTAGAGGCTCTTTCTCCTCAGCTGTGCAGGGACAAAGGAAACCAGTTAAACCCAAGGGATCTCATTGAGTGTTAGAGACATTGACTGGACTTTAGGGAGGCCAAAACACTGGAGCCAAAGGATCTCCACAAAGACAGAGCTTGGAAGATCTGCAGAGGTATCCCCTGGAGTCTTTGGCAGAGTACTAATCTGCTCATGCATGAGAATTAAATCATCCAAAGCTGGAGAAAGTACCACCAGAAATAGGTAGGCTAAACTCTTCCCAAAGCTAACCATGGGCTGAGAATTGTTTCTGTTTGTGTCATTTAGAGTGGAGAGATTTCATAATAAATGAGGCATTGGACAAAATACTCAGAAGAAAGTTATCTTACTAGAGGAGTTAAATTTTCTCTATAATAAAGGCTGCTCTGGACCTAATCTAACAAAGCTTAAAAGCCCTTCACAGAAACAAAATAATCTCAAGTAATCTAACTGCATATGAGACAAAGAGGTCAATATCATTTAAAGAGATACAACCTTTACAAATTCTCCACCCCAAAACATAAAATTCACTATGTCTTGCATCCAAAAGAAAATTGGAAGGCATATAAACACTTAGGAAAATATAACCCATAACCCAGAGAAAAATCAACCAATAGACTCAGACCTACAAATAACAGAACTGATCAAATTAGCAGACAAGGATGTTAAAATTATCTATTACAAATATGCTCCATAGTCATAAAAGAGGAAAGCATGAACATGATGAACGATATTGAAGATATAAAATGACTCAAATGAAACTTGTAAAGATTAAACATAAAATACATAAAATGAAAAACACACTGTTTTGTATTAACAGCAGGAAAAAATCAGTGACCTTGAAAACAGCATAAAAAATTTCTGATAATTAGATGAAAAAGAATGAATAAAAAAATTAAAAGATCACCAGTAACCTCTGGGAAATTCTCAGGCAGTCTAACATATGTGTAATTGGTACCCTGGGGGTAAAAAATAAGAAAAGGGGGACAGAAAGATATTTGAAAAAATAATGGCCAACATTTATCCAAATTTGATAAAAATTAGAAACCCATAGATTGAAGAAAATTTATTGCACTCATTGTAGAGGAAACAAAGGAAAACATAGCAAGGCATATCATAATCAAATTGCTGAAAACTAATGATGAAAAGAAAATCTAAAAGTAGCCGGAAAATAAAAAGACAAAAAAAGAACAAAGATAAGAAAGACAGCAGGCATCACCAGGGGTATAAAAGTCACAAGACCATGGGTCAATACTTGCAAAGTACTACAAGTAAAAAAAAAAAAAAAAAAAGAGAGATCTGCCAATCTAACAGTGCTAAGCTCAGTATTTGGTAATTGGGAGGGTAGACTATGATAGATTTATGACTAGTAATTCTTCCTGCCAGGGCATTTTGCAACTCTACTATGTTAAAATTAGGGGTGGCTCATTGTATCATTATTCACTGCAGCCAAGACATGGAAATAATCTTAGTGTCCTTCGATGGATGATTGGATAAAGAAGGTGTGTTACATATATACAATGGAATACTACTTAGCCATAAGAAAAGATGAAATACTGCCATTTGTGACAACATGGATGGATCTTGAGAGTATCTTGCTAAATGAAATAAATCAGGTGGAAAAGGACAAGAACCATATGCCTTCACTCATATGTGAGATATAAAACAGAAAGCAACAAATGAACAAATAAAACAAGCAAAAAAAAAAACCTTATAGACACAGAGAACAATATAGTCATTACCAGCGGGGAAGAGGTTAAAAGGAATCTAGTATATGTTGACAGTAGGAAACTAGACTTTGGATGGTGAACACACAATGCAGTGTACAGATGATATATTATAGAATTGTACGTTTGAAACTTACATAATTTTATTAACAAATGATGCCCCAATAAGTTTAATTTTAAAAGGCAATCATTGAAGTTAATTGGGAAGTTTTATGTGTCCTGGCCTGGCATATTCTCTTCTCTAGGGAAACGTAATAAATTCTTTCAATGACAAATAAATGGAATGAATGAATGAATGAATGAATGAATGAATAAATAGATAAATAGATAAATAAATAAATGATGGCCCTGTGAATGAAAGAAAGAAATGTGTAAAAATGACAAGTCACTTTACAACAGAAAGTGTAACATGTTTCTTTTCTTTTCTTTTTCTTGAGACAGGCAATGTTCTAGGTAGAGGTGGGTCCATCAACCTGGGATCTGGGATAATGATTACATGAAGCAGAGACATAGCTGACACACAAATGGCATGTAACAGGAACAAAGATGTATAACTGTTGTCACAAACCATTGTGATTTTGGAATTGTTAACACAGACTAATCTTGACTATGTTAACTGATACAAGCAGCAAGATTAACTTCAGACTACACCTTCTGGTGAAGTCAGGGAAAACGGGCAGATTCACAGCATGAGACTCTAAAAGAGAATTCACACATCTTGCAAAGCCCACAAAAAACAATGCCAACTGTGCAACTATTTCTACTATTGACGAAAGGTGATTGGTTCCTAACAAAACTGAAAACTGAAGCAGATAGTAAAGAGTTGTCTTGCTAGTTCAGATTTCAAAACGATAGAAATAAATAATAAAAAGAAAGAAACAGACCCGGGACAAGTATAATAGGATGCAACCACCCTGTGCAACTTGAGGGAAGTGTTTTAACACTATGCGAAACTTGGAAAAATAGCTGAGGGTAACGAAAAGATTTGGTTAATAAGAAGAAAAGCAAAGAAATGATAGCTTTTGTGCTTGAAGTTCGTGTAATACTAAGGGATGCATAGGAGAAAGCAGTTCTTTGAAGAACATACTGAAAAGGCCATCAAAGAAGTGTGCAGAGGAGGAAGGAAGCCCAAGATAGGTAAAGAGGGAGCACAACTGCAAAATGAGTGCAAATCCCTGGCTTAGAAACACTCCATCCCAGGTCTGTCAGAGGTGATATAACTGGGATTGTTGAGTACCTGCTAATAATCTTTGATTACATTTTCTGTTCCTTGCTGGGGTATAGAAATGTGATCAATTTGTATATTGATCCCATGACATTGCTGAGCTCTTATTAATTCAAATTCCTAAAAATGCTTTTGAGTTTTTATCTAAGCAGCATGTCAGCAAAAATGACATTTTTGTTACTTCTTTGTAATTCTTTTAACATATTTTTAAGAGATTTTGAACTGGGTAGGACACTTATTCCTCATTTTCATTTCTAATTTTCAACTTTTAAAGATACTGTCTGCTGTATTTTTTAGACAGTTACGCCTTATGAGATTATGAATGTTTCTCTTTTTTTCAGTATGCTAAGACTTTCTTTTTAATCACAAATAGGCCTTGGAATATTAGACTTGCTTTTCTTACGTCTATTGAGATTTATTTATTTTTCTCATTTCAACTGGTAAAAATTAGTATCTATTCAAATTTTAATGAATTCTTGCATTCTTGGTACAGATCCAATTGGGCATGATATTGTGGTAGCTATTTTTAATGCATTGTTAGGTTCAATGTACTTAAGATTTTTTATCTAGTTTCAAAAGTGAAATTAACCTTTGATATTCGTTACTCGTGTCATTTTTTGTTGTTGTTTTTTTTGGGGGGGATTTGTTTGGTGTCAGGGTATTATTAACTTCATAAAATGAATTACAGTGGATTTTCTTTTAAATGTTCTTATTCCTTGGAACAGTTCACATAAAATTATAATGCTATTTTTCCTTGATTGATTAAAACAACATAATAATTATCCAGATTTCAATTTCTAATTTTTATTTCTGGCATAAGTGGGTTTTTATCTTTTAAATCAATGCATTATAATGATTATGATTTTATTCATTTTTACTTTTTTAAATAGACTTTATTTACAAGAGCAATTTTAGGTTCACAGCAAAATTGAAGAGAAGGTTCAGCTCTTTCCCATATACCACAGCCTCCACATATGCAGGCTCCCTCACTATCCAAATCCCATGCCAGAGCGGTACATTTGTTACAATCAGTGAACCTGTATGACACATTATTGCCCAAACTCCATAGGTTACATTAGGGTTCACTCTTGGTGCTGTACATTCTGTGGGTATTGACAGATGTATAATGACATGTATCTGCCAGTATAGAATCTATTATGTAAATTAATTACACTGCCTTAAGGGTTTTGGGATCATAGTGTATATTTAGCCCAAAACTTGCATAGTTCAAATGATCAGATGAGACTATTTGATCTTACTTATTCCATGATGAGACTGAACATTTTTTTTTGTTCGTTTGTTTGTTTAATCTCTTTTTATCAAGAGAACTTTTCTCCAGCCAAAGTTTTGAGTAAGGGTATAGCCCTCTGAGGATTTAGCTTTATTCAAGTTGGGAACAGGGAGTGGTTTCAAGTCACCAATTTGCGTGAGCCCAAATTTACCACCATATGCCATTAAAATCTAAGTTTCCTGATTACTGAGATTAACAAATACCCCCAAAGAAGTTAAAGATTCCTGTAAATTCAGCTGTGCATTTATAAGGATGTTTGTTATGTTTACTTCCCCAGAAATTCTAGTTTCTTTGTTTGTCATGGGAAAATACCTAGTCTGTCATAATCCTTGAAAAGGCAATGCTTCTGGGGTCCTAAAAACTTTAAAGATCAAAAGAAATGTTTAATAATTGAAATGCTTAATTTATAAAATATAATAAAGAAAAGAAATGCAGAAAAGATATTCTATAGGTTTGTAACAGATTACCCTGTGTCAAATCTGCAGAGTATTACGAAGATTGGTAGGAAATAAGCAAAAATAACCAGGGTTTAGAATTGAATTATTTAATGTAAGTTATAAGATAAATATCATTTTTGGACAAGGTCACTCATGTGGTAGCACACCAGACAATAAACCTTGTGTCTACAATATTAGGCAACAAAGAACGTTCAAAAGATTTAAGTGAATGAATAAGTATGGGTGATGGAATTGATAGTATGCTTCTCAATTTGAGGGAGACCTTTGCAAAGGAGTCTCATGCAATCTTGCTGGCTGAGCGGCAGCACAGCAGATGTTGGTGCTCTGTCCATATCCCCTCAGCACTCAGCATTCTGATAGCTCATTACTGCAAGCACCTGCCACTTTCTGCCTGAGGACTTCTCTGTCCCCAGCAGTGTGCTTGGCCCATGTACAGGCCAAGGAGTTAACACCCCTGTGAACAACACTCAATCAGTGAGAGACAGAACTCGGTGGCTTCATACCCCAGTTTCCTCATCTCTCCCAGTCCATCCTGTATCAACTACCTTCCTTCACTGTCTCATTTACCACTCTCCCCACCAGCATTTTCTGAGGAAAATCTCCCCAATCCATTACCATTCCTGAAAGCCTAGTCTAAGGTCTGTTTCTTGGGGGGGACCCAATCCCAGGCATGGAGAATTATGGATTAAAGTCTTTGATAAGTGAATCATTTTATAAGCCAAGTACTGCTAGTTGCTTTATGTCAGTCAGCTTTAACAGTCAGTTTCTGATGATATCCTGTGAAAGTATTTTTGCCTTATCTTTCTCAATTTTGATCAATACTTGAATAAAAATATAGAAAGTTTCTTAATGGATTTGGAGATGTCATAGCATTGGTGTAGAGGGAGATGTAATGAATATATTAGATGATAGACAGAATCAAGATCCATGCAATTTTTAATAGCTGGAAAATGGATAAAACCTAATAAAATTTTACATTAATAAATTAAGACCCTACAATTGAGTCTCCTCAAATGTGTGATATTATCATTATGTGATAAGATTTTGGCTGGTTAATAATACTGGTTAATAATACCGGTTAATAATAAACTTAAAGTTAGTTGATGTGTGTGTCTGCTGAAAAAAACATGTGATTTTGGGTTAGATTAATCAAGTAAAAGCTAGATTGTGGAAATGGTAATGGTGTTTAATTTTACAACAATCAGACCATACTGTTCTGAACATCTTGGGTTTGATAAGATAGAAACAATTTCCTGAATGTCAGAGAAAAGAGTCCAAAGGCACTTGGAAATATTTTGTGGAAAAAGATGAAGTGAATATGTTTGTTTAGCATCAAGGAAAGAAGAATCAGAGAACATGATAACTGTCATCCACTGTTTAAACATCTGATCTGTGGGAGACGAATAAGACCTTTAGAGTCATTCATGTCAGTATAGCCAGTATCTAATCCAATGCCTTGCTATTGTAGGAGCTCAATAAATGTTGGTAGATGAATGAAAAATTAATGAAACTGTGTATTCATCTCATTTAACTGTGCATTTGAAAGAGGACACACACTCTTTTCATTTTCCTCTGTCTGTTCATATTTTTTGTACTTCATATTTGAAGCCATTCCTTGGATAGTGAAGTCAGAATGCAGGACCAATTTTCTGCCCCATGCAATATCTTCCACATAATTGTGATTCTATAAATGCAAACTATAATGATTATGAAATTGATGCCTCTTGGTAAATACAGTCTCCATTTGCCTAATCTCTTTCATATGCTTATGGTAATGTTTGCTTTAGTCTTTTGTCTTGGCCGTTATATTTTCCCTCTGCACTCTGTTTGGGTTATATCATGCTTCAGTACATTTAAATCTTCTCAATATAGCTACCAAATTTATGACATATGAGAATAAGTCCTTTGACTTTTGTTATTACCCTTCTCAAGATTTCTCCTGTTTCCCAACCGTTTTCTTCTTTTTTTAACAGCATCTTTCTGGGTGTGAATCAGATTAAATTGGACAATAAAAGCTATGCAATGCATTTCTTTGTTTAAGCATGTTGGAGCCCTTCTCTTATCTAGTCCAGTGGGACAAATAGTTCTTTTTATTTTCTTTTAACAGAGATGACTACCTTACAAACATAGGCTCTTACTTGTTGTGGAGTTGTAAGGAAGCTGGCATCCTATTATGTGCGCCCTTCAGGTCCTGGTTTGATTGCCCTTCTGGAATGTTCCTTACCAGTCCCTAGATTCAGTTCAGCAGCATTGCTGCGGACTCCTCAGCACTCTTCTACTGCTTCAGGGTGTGCGTCCCACTGTTCTGTAAGTTCTGTGTACTTGTCTGCACATCCTACCAGATAGCAAAGGTTCATTCTCAGCCCTTCATCCTATGCCTAGTACATAATAAGCACTCATTGATTATGTGATGAGTATTCATTCAGAAAAAGACGTTGAAAAGGTGCTTTTGGCTTTAGGTAGGAACCATTATTTTGTTTCTAATATTCCTTCTCATTTCCTTTTCTACCTCAGCATAGTTGAACCTAAAGTTACAGCCAGGATAATTGAGCCAGGATCCCTCAATTATCACGCAAAATTCGCACGTGATTTTACACTTCTTTGTGTTCTTAAGGGGTTGACCTACTCACAGTATTTCAAAAGCAGATTTTTGGCAAACCTACATTTGGAAGATAACCTTGTTTTTGTTTTGTTTTGGTGTTAGAAGTATAACCTTGTACACAAGTAAGCTAGCTTCTACGGACCTCAGTTTCCTCACATGTAAAAGAGGGAAGGCTTGAATAATCCCTGAGGTGTACTCAAGAGAAAACAGTCTTTAATTCTATGATTGAGCCAAGTTTTCTATAAAAGCTTTGTGTTTCCTTGCCCTCCCCTCTACACCCCCTGCAAAGGCACCCTGATCATTTTTTCCTTTTCTTTGGGCCTATTGTCTCTTCTTGTGTATAGCTGCCACTAATTTGCTCGTTTGCTTGCTGGAAAATAGCTAATTAAAACCCACTTCAGCTAACAAGCTGACTGGGACCATGCAAATGTCACTCTCTGCTGTCTGCTATTTCCGTTTATACTTTACATTATTAGTGTTGTTTTTCCTCCCTCAGTTGTAATGAATGCGAGGATAGATTTAGCGCCCTCTTCGCAGGTGCGCACCGGTACAGCCGCCACCATCCGGGGAAAGCGCTGCTGTGACGGCACTTGAGCACTTTGAGTGTTATTACCCCTGACAGTTAATGGTTGCAGACTGCACTGCTTGTTAGCGCTAGATTTTCGAACAGCTTCATCTATCTTTTTGTTTTTACAGTGACTGGCCACATTAAGTATATGTGTCTGAGCTATTAGTCCCGTCTGTTCATCACATGCATTTCATTTGGGGTAGGGTTCTTTTTTCTCTCTCTAAAATTAGTATGTATTGTCATCCATATACTTCAACACATCGACTTTTGTTATAATTATGCTGTCATCATTGTGCTTCCACACATTTGCTAATTTATTGTAGCTAAATTAGACCTAATATTAGCAATTTTGCAGCTGTGCCTTTAGAATATACATGGCCATATATTTGTACGTTATTTAGTAATTATATTCCACACCGGGGGGAAAAAATGGACCATTTTTCAAGTAGGAGAGAGAGAAAAGATGGAAAAAAGGGGGATTAAATAAAAATAAAGTCACCTGAGAGTTGAAAAGAGAGCAAAAACATGAAGAGAAATATGCATTGCAGGAAAGGTTTAAGGGTTAGATTCCAGAATAAACAAACATCAGTGACTGCTTACGCAGGACTGCAATTCAAAGAGTATGTGCATTAGGTCTGAGCCTTGCAGAGAAGCAAGCATTCTCTGGGCAAGGGTTTTCTCTGCTATATTCTTCTGTTACTGTGAACATGCTACCTACTGGAATCGCTGAGCACAGAATACCACGAGGACGTGATGGTAGGGTTTTTGTGTGAATTGCCAAGAAAAAGAGATGAGTGTAAGCTGTGTGGGTGCTTCCATGAAAACATGATCTCCAGTATACTTAGGTACACAGCTTAAGTGATTTGGTTTAAAAACATGCCGGAATAGGAAATTGTAAGGATGTGGAAAGGAAAATGGTTTGGATCTTTACGTTCTTTAGCATAATAAACATCTTTAAATGCAAGTGGCTGCTTTGTTTATATCTGGAGATGATATTTGAAGGAATATGAATAAAGTGCCTGCAATATGTGGTATGGTGTGTGGTGTGGTGGTGTGTGTGTGTGTATTTTGCATTTTAATTATTTTATGAGAGTTTAATGTGATACAGGCATCTAAAATCATACAATGCCAGTAGTTTTGGTATAATGTATGACACAAGATAAATGGTCAATCAACAAGACAGATTCTTCTAGGACACAAACTGCCTTTTGTGAATAGCTGGGTATTTTGTGAAGCCACTTGGGTACTGTTTCATATATTGAGTTAGTGAACCATTTAATGGTACCCTTGTGATCTAAAAGAATTCATGAGATGTCCTGGAGTACATGGTCCTATTTCTAGGAAGAAACTTCGTAGGAAAAACTAGCTCAATAAGTACTGGTTATTATAGATAATATTCTATGTTTTAATGGATGCAAAACATTATGTACAACGATTTAAAACAAAGAAAAGTTATAATGGTATTGATGTCTTGACCTTAAGAATATATCTTGGGCAGGTCTATTCCCCTGGGGGTAATATGCTACCTAGTATATTAGAGATTTGAGCATCACATCCCCTTCAATAGTCATATTTCCATTCTAATCAGATCATAGGAGATTTTCATTGCTGACTGTGCCCCACTCTGACGACCCTCTTCTGCTTCTTCCTTAGTAGAGCTGAATATTTCATTTCTCTTTTCCAATTGATCAAAGCCTGCTTTTCAGCACTTAGAAACCAAAGCAGATTGAAATGGCTAAAACATTTTGTACTTTTACTCCTGCCTGGGGTTTTATATTTTTATAAGGAACACTCCATTAAACTTCAAAACATCATGTACTAGTAGTGGAATTTGGGGGAGAGTCAATAAGTGGGGGATGCAAAAAATTTAAGGGTGTTCCTGAAACCAAGGCATGTATAGAGTTATGGATGCATAAACCTGGCTTTTTTCCCTTTGAAAGGGTAATGCTCTTACTGGAACTTGCAAGGCCATTAGTAAACCTAACCCCAGCTTCATAGACAGTGGGGACACACTCAGTTGAGATTAAGGCAATGTTGATTTAATAAACAAGGGTTGAAAGTCAGAGAGACAGCAAATGTTCAAAAGCACCAATAGCAAATTAAACAAACACGCAAACCCATGAAGCCTTCTTTATGCCTTGGTATTGTCCCTCCCAGCTCACACTGGATTGAAGCACCACTGCGATATGTCCTTTGCATGAGTCATCTTTTGAGTTCAGAGCTCAAGTGGAATTGAAATGACAGGAGGAGATGGCCTGTCATTCTAATAATCCTTTACAGTCTCTAGGCCCTTATCCCATTGGAATCTACTGCCTTAGCCTCGCTTTCTCCCCTTGGACAGCTGATGTTGAGCACTGACTCTACCACTTTTATGGTGAATCTAAAAAGAATTCAGCTAAAGTTGCCCCTTTCCCCACAACACAGTTTACCTCCTCAGGATCATAGAAACAGGAGAATGTTCCCACTTGACTTTCTTTGTCTTAATCTCTATGGCTCCAGGGCAAGCTGCTTACCCAGATACCAGGATAAGAGAAAATGGCTGACAAAGGCAGACAGCAGACTTTGAGATCTGCCAAATCTTCTGAACAATTTGGAGGCTACTTCCTGGGGCAGAGCTTACTCTCTCAATTAATCAGACTCAGAGACAATGGGAAAACAAGAAGTCATCCATCTGAATTTCATTTAAATCCATTTCTGTTTACCTCCTTAACCATTCCTGTTCCTTGCCCCAGACTGTGTGGCATGTTGTGTGGTGGCCAGAGACACTTTCATCATTTTTTTTCCAGAAGATATGCCTTTAATTTTTAGTTTGGTTTCTACTACACCAACTTTGCCAATTTTAGTCACATTGCTTTCATGTTTATTGGTAGTAGTTAATTATTGTTTTTAAATTGTGTATAACTCTGGGTAGAATTAATCCACCTAATATTTATTGAGCTACTACTGTTTGGCATTCATGTCTTACAGGCAATTATGGTGTATCAGACATTTCTTTTGACAGAAAATCAGTACTGAAATATTCAATATTTTATAGGCTTCATTGACAACCCTTAATTTTCTGCCTTCACATCATTTATATGGGCAACATACTCAGCAGTAACCTTAACCATTACATGCCCTGTTTCTCCAATTGGGATGAAATCAGAGAATGAGCCAATATATTCTACCCCATGATGATTCAAGATCTTTTGGGTCCAAGAGAATGTGAGATAGTTTTAAAAATATATCACCACCTTTATCTCCAGTTTTTCAATATCATTCCAGAGACTGTGATTTTGTCTCTCTATGGTGTATAACAGGTGTGTCTTTTTCTTTCATTTGTAGAATTATGACACTTTAGAATGGATATATATTAATTAATATATACATCAGTAGGGATAAGGATGTTTGATATTTTAGAAACAAGTGAATAAAAATGGGCAAAATATTGCCATGCATTGTTTCTAGCATGGGGGAAGCAGTATCTTGCTTGAATGGGTCATCCAATGGATACATTTTAAATTAGGGTGAAGAGTAAGAAAATCTGTTGACTTCCTGGTGAGCTGCTGCATTAAGGATTCAGCGAAGCCGTGGCTGCTTAGTAGCTGGGTAGCAGCATTGAAACTATAGGGAAACATTTTTTGAAAGTTTATGGGGCCCAGTGGTACAGACCTTATGTTTGTTTTGGTTTTTGTAAGTCACCACTGTCTTTAGCAGGGTATTTGTGAGGACCTAGCTTTTGAATTTTCACATTTATTCTCTTGGGCCTATTGTCCCAAGAATTCTCTGTACATGTGTGGGTGTGTGCGTGTATGTTTTACATGTCCAAAATTGTGCACATGTATAAGTAGAATAGCTAATAATTAAGAATTTCCTCACAGAGATCAATGTCCAGACATTAAAATGCAAGCTTACACAACAACCAGAAATTTAGGATTAGTCAAAGGCTAAAATATAAAACATTCAGGAAACTGTTTTGTCTTCCAGATGTCTCAGGTTACCTAGTAAAATTATAATATCCTCATTTACCTTAAGATGTTACCATAGATACTGCTTCTCAGACTTTTCTACTGAAATAATCTTAAAGCATTCTCAGATTTCTGGTCAAGTAGGTAAATGCTGTGCTTGCCTCCTCTTGTAACCACATCAAAAGTATAACTAAACTACAGGACAGCTATCATTGAGAATCACCTGAAGTCTAGCTGAACTAAAGTCCTACAACAAAAGATATACAAGATCTGACAATGAAGTTTGCAAACTAGTTGCAATGATGTTGCTAACGTTTTTTGATAGCACAGGGATTATTCATTATGAATTTGTACCAACTGGACAAACAGTTGACAAGGTTTACTATTTGGAAGTGCTGAAAAGGCTGCACGAAAAAATTAGACAACCTGAAATTTTTGCCAACAATTCATGGCTCTTGCATCATGACAATGCACTAGCTCACACAGCACTGTTTGTGAGGGAGTTTTTAGCCAGTAAACAACTGTATTGGAACACCCTCCCTACTCTCCTGATCTGGCCCCCAATGAATTCTTTCTTTACCTGAAGATTAAGGAACTATTGAAAGGAAAACATTTTGATGACATTCAGAACATCAAGGGTAGTACGATGGCAGCTCTGATGGCCATTCCAGAAAAAGTTCCAAAATTGCTTTGAAGGGTGGACTGGGCACTGGCATTGGTGCATATCTTCCCAAGGGGAATACTTCAAAGGTGACTGTAGTAATATTCAGCAATGAGTTATGTGGCACTTTTTCTAGGATGAGTTTGCGACCTTAATTGTCTGTCCTCGGTATAGAAGAAGCTACCTCAAGACTTGTAGGAGGGGCAGAGACATGAACCAGGCTGTTCCCACACCCAATGTGGCTGTTAAAAACCAAGAGGGATATCTTGGCTATAGAGGGCCTCCCCTGGAGGAGCAAGGGGTCCAAGCTCCACAAAAAGCTTCCTAACCCAGGGTTCCAGTGATGGAAAGAGAAGTACCCCCCAACTTCTGGCTGTGAAACCAGCAGAGATTATGGCTGAGTGAGATTGGGGTGACTGGAGTACCAGGCGATCCTCTTGAAAGGCCCTTGCATGGAGTTACTCGCTGATGGACTCACTTGCTCTGAGCTCCAGAGCTGGGGCAGCAGCTCAAAAGGTGCCAGGGACATAGTAGGGGAACTGATTTGTCTGGCTTCAAAGTGAGGGCAGGAGGGGCAGCTTTCTCCCAGTTGGAGGAGCTGGCAGAATCCATTGTTTCTTTGTTGAGCCATCCCCTCTCAATGGCAGTGCAGGTGGCTGCCATATCAGAGTCTCCATCCACCTGGCTAGCACCCCTTGTTAGTCCCACCCTGGTGATTCCCTGAGACCTCACCTCACCCAAATTGTAGGCCCCCATATGGCTACTAGTGGCTTTTCCATACAAAATGCCTGTCTTGGCTCATGCAGCAGACATTCCTAAAATGTCTCATCAGTTTCACAAAACCCAAACAAGCAACATCTAGTTTCAGCATATCCCATACTTCTGGCTGAGCAGCCTAAGCCCAGCACTAGTGACTGCTGATGTAGGTTCACGGATTGGCCTCTCTGAGCACCTTCAAACCCAGTGTGGGTGGTGGCCATCTATGGATTGCTTTGTGGCTCATGTCAGGTGCACAGGCTGTGGCTGAACTTGGCCTGCAGCAGGTTCCTTCTGAGGGTGCCCTGGGGCAGCATGCTCGGTGACCAGCTTTGGGCCCAGCTGGTACATCACTTGGCCACCTCCAAGGACAACACAACCAAAGGGCAGACTGAGCAGGCAACAGAGCCATGCTAAAATGAATCCAGCTCAGTTGGATCAGACTCAGCAGAACACATCCTCCACTGTGGTCACAGCCAGTTATCATAACCAATCAGCCCAAGGATTAACCCCTCTCATTTATGTTAAATGGCAACCAAAGCTCAACTACAAGAGGAGGGCACACACAACCCACGCAAGGGCACCAGGCTCGTGTGACCAGAGAGACTGTGCCACTGGACTCCACAGGACACCTACTACATAAGGCCACCTTACTAAGACCAGGAGACATAGAAGCCCTATCTAAATAGAGAAACAAACACAGGGAGGCAGACAAAATTGGCAGACAAAGAAACATGTCCCTAATAAAAGAACAGAACAAAACTCCAGAAAAAGACTAAACAAAATGGAGGCAAGCGATATACCAGATGCAGAGTTCAAAACACTGGTTATACGGATGTTCAATGATATTAGGGAGAACTTCAACAAAGAGATAGGAAATATAAAAATGGAGATAGAATGCATAAAAGAGAACCAGTCAGAAATAAAGAACACAATAACTGAAATGAAGAATACATTAGAGGGAATCAACAGTAGAATAGAGGAAGCGGAGGCTTGAATAAGCGATTTATGAGATATGACAATTATGTTCACGAACTCATCCTAGAAAAAGTGCTACGTATGAGAAAAAGTGCTTCTACATTGTAGAATATGAAGTAGCAGAAAACACCAATTCAGAATAGCAAAAATAATATAAAAAAATAAGCATAGTTAAAGGGACCTCTGGGACAACATCAAGTGTCCCAGTATTTGCATCATAGGGGTACCAGAAGGAAAAGAGAGAGCAAGGAATTTAAAACCTATTTCAAGAAATAACAATGGATAAATTTCTTAACCTGGCAAAGGAAATAGACATACAAGCCAAGGAAGCACACAGAGTCCAAAACAAGATGAACCCAAACAGGCCCACATCAAGACACATCATAATTAAAATGCCAAAGGTTAAAGACAATCTTAAAAGCAGCAAGAGAAAAGCAGTTAGTTACCTACAAGGGAGCTCCCATAAGAATGTCAATTGATTTCTCAACAGAAATTTTGCAGGCCAGAACGGATTGACAAGTATTCAAATTGATGAAAAGGAAGGATGTACAACCAAGATAACTCTACCCGTAAAGCTATGATTTAGCATTGAAGGACAGATAAATATCTTCCCAGATAAAAGCTAAAGGAATTCATCACCACCAAACCAGTATTAAAAGGAATCTTAGAGGGACTTTTGTATGACAAAAAACAACAACAACAAAAAAGATAAATTTATGAATAATAAAATGGCAATAACTACGTATCTGTCAACAATTACTTTGAATGTAAATGGATTAAATGCTTTAATCAAAAGATAGGATGGCTGAATGGATAAGAAAACAAGACCCTTACCTCAACTGCCTACAAGAGACTCACTTCACATCAAAACACACACAAACAAACTGAAAGTAAAGGTATGGAAAAAGACATTTCCTCAAAATAGAAACAAACAAACAAAAAAAGTTGGGTTGACAATACTTACACCAGGCAAAATAGACTTTAAAACAAAGGCTATATCAAGAGACAACAAAAGATCCAGTAATCTCACTTATGGGCATTTATCTGAAAAAACCCAAAATGCTACTTTGAGGGGACATATGCATCCATATGTTCATTGAGCATTGTTTAAAATGGCCAAGATGTGGAGGCAACCTGTGTGTCCATCATTGGATAAATGAATAAAGAATCAGTGGTACATATATACAATGGAATATTGCTCAGCCATGGAAGTGAATTGGTTCTTGCCATCTTCAACAGAATGGATGGACTTGGAAGGTATTGTGCTGAGTGGAGTATGTCAGACAGAGAAAAACAGATGCAATGCAATTTCGTTTATATGTGGAATCTAAATAACAAAACAAACAAACAAAAGGAAAAAAACCCATAGATAACAGAGAATATTTGGGGGGGGGGTGCAAAAGGGGAAGGGATTAAAAAGTACAAATTGGTTGTTACAAAGTAGTCATGGGGCATAGGTTATAGAATAAGGAATACAGTCAATAATATTATAACAACTATATATCATCTCAGAAGGTTACTAGATTTAGGGAGATAGATGGGTGAGGGGTTGAGGGGCAGGGTGAAAAGGTGAAGGGATTAAGAAGTACAAATTGGTAGTTGCAAAATAGTCATTAGGGTGTAAAGTATAGGGAAAATAGTCAATAATATGGAAATAACTATGTATAGTGCTTGGTAGTTACTAGATTAGTCAGGGGGATAACTTCTTATATAAGTGTCTAACCATTATGTTGTACACCTGAAATTAATATAAAATAATATTGAATGTCAACTGTAATTGAAAAAACAAACAAACAAACAAACAAAAAAACGAGAGGGAGAAGTGAAGGGGATTAAGAGGTCCAAATTTCCAGGTATAAAAAAATAAGTCATGGGGATGTAACATACACCATGGGGAATATAGTCCATAATATTATGATAGCATGGTACAGTGTCAGATGGTTGCTGCACTTATCATGGTGATCACTTCTTTAGGTATATAAATGGTGAATAACTATGGTGTACACCTGAAAATTAATATAATATTGCTTGTTAGGTATATTTTAATAAAAAATAATAAAAATAAAGCATTCTCAATGGCAAAGAAAAGAGAGTGAAGAATGGAGGGAAAGTAGTGGTGGTTGTAGGTAGCAGCTGCTGCAGAAGAGAAAAAATATTTTTGGAGTCTAATATTTTGTCTTAACAATTAATGTGAATTTTCTATTTTCTTTAACCATGCATTAATGGTTGTTCTAATTTTAAGTATTTTCACCCAAAATATTTGAAAATAGGAAGAAGCCTCATATTGTGATGTTTTAATGATTACTGAATGACCTTTCTGAAAAAAACACACACACACACACACAAAACAGCTGTATAAGCATACTTGTATCCCATTTTGGGAGAAACCACCTTGATTTATCATTGGTTTCTGAAAGGCAGTCATGAGGAAAAATTAAAAAAGAAGAAAGGTTAGTGGGGAATTTTATTAAAGATCCTTGTAATTATCTTGGGAACAGAAAATGAGCTGTTACCTTTGGCTTCAGAATGTACTCCAATAGAGATAGTTTTATACTTGTCCGCAAGATCTGATTATCAGAGCATTTTTTTCCTACTATTTCAAAACTTTCTGTTGCTTAGCAAGATAAATCAGTTAGCCTCCAGCGTCTTCTAATTGAAGTAAAGAAGCTGTGGAGAAGTTGAGCCCACTCTTTTGGCATAGCAACTTTGGGAAGATGGACCAGCAAGGAGCAGACCTTGTTTTTGATAGAGAATAGCAAGAGGAGGGAACATATGAAAGCTGAACCACAGCTATGAGGTTTGCCTAATGCGCCAGCACCTTCTTTGTGCTCAGAGGGTAACTTACAATGAATTCAAGCCCTACATCTCTTCCTGGACAGGAGCTTTGGTAGGGACTTATCTGCAGGGCCACTTGTATCATGAGCTCCTGCTGTCTTGCAACCTTGGGTGGGAGAATTAGCATGGGGTTAGAGGGCAAAGATGGTAGGTGTCACATTCTTTGTCCACGCACGGAACAATTTTGCCTCTTTTCCCTTTATAGACATATCTACTGCTAAGATGGCTCAATTTCATTGGCTCATGTGCAAAGGTTAGGCTAGTTCCCTGTTTTGAATTTCTCTAAATAGCTTGAGACCAACTGAAACAGATGAACAAACAAATAAAATCTAACATTTATCTGGTCTCCTGTGTTTAAGGCTCTGTTTTATCCACTTTCAGAGCCCCACACAAAATAATGCCAAGTAGATATTTTTGAAGTATGACCTTCTCTGGAACATATGACAAGTTGAAGCCAATTTACTAACTAGGCTGACCATGCTCATTCACTCAGGGACATTAAGAACTTGTTCAATTTTGATAAATACACTCTAAATTCAATGTCACAATTGAGTCAAAGTTGGCTAGCTTCTTTTGACATCATTTTGCAAGTTGAAAACCATTTTGAATATATTTTCTTAACGTGAGTAGAGATAAGGCAGATTTCCTTAGAGCACTAGTAATAAAAACTAATTCCACAGGATAGGGACTTTGGAAGCAAAGGTGACATTATAGTCAAAATGTCTCTTTAAAAATGAAAAGGAGTGAAAGCAATCTGGTGTTTCTTTGCTTGGTCATAGTGTGTGTGCTTTTGACTCCTGGGTAATTTTGTTAACTTTGTTTTATGTTTCAAAGTCTAATGTGGTATGTGTATGCAATGAAAATTCAATGCCTGTTGAATAAATAAACGGAATTGCTGATTTCAGCATTATTATAAGGAATCACAGAAATTCTTCATACTCAGTCTGATACGTAACTAAGCTGCCCATTTTATTCTTCAAGATATCTAAGCATTGATAATCTATCAGCTATAGAGCTACCTGCACTAAATAACCAGCATAAAGGAACTATCTAACTTTAGTCTTGATTCTGTGATCATTAACATATAAGCTGTTACAACTGTAGCTAAGAATGATAATTGTTGTTTTTTCACTGATACCAGGTTCTCAGAGAAGTCAAATATCTAATATATGTGAGGAAAGGGTCTGGGCCTTTCAGGATTTGTAGTAATCAGAATCAAAAAATAAATCATTTAGGACAAATGCTTAATTCAACCTGTTAGATTTAATTAATATATAAATAATATTAAGTAGCCAGTGATGGAAACAAATATCAGGTGCTTTGGAGAACAAAGGACAAAGTTATCTCATTATCTAATAACTTTCTTAGCTTGTGTTCTCAATGACCTTAAAAAATATTTTATTGTAAGATAACTCAAACATATAGAGCACCAGAGAAAATAATTGTCATTTACCCAAGACTTCTTGAAGTTTAATATTATTCCATACCTGCTTCAGATATTTAAGTAATAAACCATTACCAATACACAAAACTTCATGGCACCCCCTTGATAAGCCTCTTTCATTCTGTTCTTTTCTTCTCAGCGATCCATTTTATCCTAAGGTTGATGTCTATTATCTGCATACATGTTTTTATGTAATTACTGAATACATGTTTCCATAAATTATGTGTAATATTATTTTGCATGATATAAACTTTTATATTAATTTTATTACACTGTATGTATATGTATTTATCTAAATGGTCTTTTTTGCTTAAAATTTTTTTTATATTTATACAGTTTGTTGCACATAGATTAAATTGATACACACACACATATTCATACTTATTCTTCTGTTGGTGTGTATTAAATTGATTCTAATTTTTTTTTTTACCCTTACAAGTAATGCTGCTTTAGAGATTCTTGTACATTTCCCCTTTTGCTCATATACATTTAGAGTTTCTCTAAACTAGGCTAAGGACTAGATTATTAGGTTGAAAAGTATGCTGGCTTCATCTTTATTAGATACTGGCAAATTGCTCTCCAAATTGTACAAATCTGAAATCAAGCCACTAGCATTGTAAGAAAATTTATATTTCTCCACATCGTTTTCAACACTTGATACTGATAGGTTTTAAAATGTCCCATTCTGACAGGTATGATTTGCATCTCACCATTTTATGTTACATTTTCTTGATTATTAATGAGAATGAACGTATTTTTATATATCTTTTGACAAGGGTAATGGTCAAAATACTTAACTAGTATAGCATATATTCCAACCAATTAAGGAGAACAGACACTAACCATTAATAATGAGTATGGCCATATTGATATGTACTTGTTAGATTAATTCAACTTATTGACCATTTGATTTTCCTTGTTTTCAGTTGCCTATTCTCCCCCACCCCACATCTTCCTTTTTCAAACTTAATTATTTATAGATATTTTTAACGAATTTTGGGCACATACAATTCCTTTATTGGTATGTATGCTACAAATTTCTTCTCCCTGTCTGAGGAAATGCTTTTCACTTGCTTTAAGATGTTTTATGGGCAAGGTTTTTAATTTAACATAGTCAAATTTATTGATTTTCCTCCCTAAATCAAGGGTTAGTTTTTCAAGTAATTTTTAAGAGTAGTTTTTGCATTCATAGATTAATTTGTAGAAATTGTCTCTATATCAATTCAGTGGATGTATGAACATGGTTTAGGTCTCCAATATTTCAGATTTTCTTTTAAATCCTTTGATCAAGTTTTGTGATTGTTTTCATGCAGATTGTTCACAATAGTATTTTTCGTTAGATGTGTTCCTCAGTTTTGTTGCTATTGTTAATGGAATATTTCTTTTCTTATTGTAAAGAAGCATGATAGATAATGATAGTTCTCTTATTTGTTTCAATAGTTTGTTGCTGAATTCTCTTAGATTTTGTATAGTCATGTTATTCTCATATAAGTAGAATTTTGTTTCTTCCTTTCCAGGTTAAATACCTCTTAAATCTAAATTTCTTATTTTTTGCACCTGGTTTTAAACTTTTCCATTAAGTGTGATATACTACAGGCTTTTACATTTGTTTCAATTATACTTGACATTATTTTATATTAGTTTCAGATGTACAGCATAGTGGTTAGATATTTATATAATTTATAAAGTGATCCACCCAATAAGTCTAGTACCCACCTGGCACCATACATAGTTATTACAATATCATTGACTATATTACCTATGCTGTACTTTATATCCCCTTGACTGTTTTGTAACTACCAGTTTGTATTTCTTAATCCCTTTACCTTTTTCACCCAGAACCCCAAGATTCCTCCCCTCTGACAACGATCAGTTTGTTCTCTGAATCTATGAGTTTGTTTGTTTAGTTTGTTTATTTTGTTCTTTAGATTACACATATAGGTGGAATCATATGATATTTGTTTTTCTCTGTCTGACTTGTCACTTAGCATAAATACCCTCTAGGTTTATCCATGCTGTCACAAATGGTAAGATTTCATTCGTTTTTATGGCTGAGTAATATTTTATTATATATATGTACCACTTCTTCTTTATCCAGCTATCTATTGATGGACACTTAGGTTGCTTCCATATCTTGGCTACTGTAAATAATGCTACAATGAACATAGGGGTGCTTATATGTTTTTGAATTAGTGTTTTGGATTTCTTCAGGTAAATACCCAGGAGTGGAATTGCTGGATTGTAATGTAGTTCTATGTTTAATTTTTTTGAGGAACCTCCATACTGTTTGTGGCTGAACCAATTTGCAATCCCACCAACTGTGCATGAGGGTTCCCTTTTCTCCACATCCTCACCAACACTTGTTGTTTGTTGATTTATTGATGACAGCCATTCTAACAGGTGTGAGGTGATATCTCATTGTAGTTTTAATTTTCATTTATCTGATGATTAGTGACATTGAGCATCATTGCATATATCTATTGGCCATCTGTATATTCTCTTTTGAAAAATGTCTATTCGGGTCCTCTGCCCATTTTTAATTGGATTGTTTGGGGGTTTTTTGGTGTTGAGTTATATGAGTTCTTTATAAATTTTGCAATGGACATGTATCATTGGCGAATATGTTCTCCTGTTCAATAGGCTGAACACAGTATGTTCACTTTGTTTTCATTTTGTTAATGGTTTCCTTTGCTGTGCAAAAACTTTTTAGTTTGATGTAGTCTCATTTATTTAATTTTGTATTTTGTTTTCCTTGCCCAAAGAGACAGATTAGAAAAAATATTACTAAGAACAATTTCAGAGTTTATTACCTATGTTTTCTTTTAGAAATTTTATGTTTTGGGGTCTTACATTTAAGTCTTTAATCCATTTTGAGTTATTCTTGTATATGGTGTAAGAAGGTGGTCTAGTTTCATTTTTTTTTTTTTTTGCCTGTATCTGTCCAGTTTTCCCAACACCACTGATTGAATAGATTGTCTTTACCCCACTGTATATTCTTGCCTCATTTGTCATAGATTAGTTTACCATATACTTATGAGTTTATTTCTGGGCTCCCTGTTCTGTTCCATTAATCTACGTGTGTGTTTTTTTTTTATGCCAGTACCCTGCTCTTTTGATTACTATAGCCTTGTAGTATAGTTTGGTATCCGATAGTGTGATACCTCCAACTTTGTTCTTCTTTCTCAAGATTGCTGTGGCTATTCGGGGTCTTTTGTGATTCCATATAAATTTTAGAATTATTTGTTCTTGTTCTGTGAAAATTGCCATTGATATTTTGATAGGGATTGCATTGAATCAGTAGATTGCTTTGGCTGGTATTAACGATGTTAATTCTTTCTATCCATGAGCAAGGTATATGCTTCCATTTATTTGCATCTGCTTCAATTTTCTTCTTCAATGTCTTCTAATTTTCCAAGTATATGTCTTTTACTTCCTTGATTAAATTTATTCCTAGGTATTTTATTTTTTTCATGTAATTGTAACTCAGATTATTTTCTTAATTTCTCTTTCTGATAGTTCATTATTGATGTGTAGAAATGCAGCCAATTTCTGAGGGTTAATTTTCTATCCTGCTATTTTACTGAAGTCATTTATCAGTTCTAATAGTTTTTTAGTAGAATTATTCAGGTTCTCTATATATAGTATCATGTCATATGCAAATAATGAAAGTTTTACTCCTTTCTTTCCAATTTGGATGCCTTTTATTTCTTTTTCTTTTCTGGTTGCTGTGGCTAGGACTTCCAATACTATAATGAATAAAAGTGGTGAAAGTGGACACCTTTGTCTTGTTCCTGATCTTAAGGAAAACACTTTTAGCTTTTCCCCATTGAGTACGATGTTAACTGTGGATTTGCCATATATGGCCTTTATTATGTTGAGGCATGTTCCCTCTATTCCACTTTGCTGAAAGTTTTTATCATAAATGAACACTGGTTTTTGTCGAACTCTTTTTCTGCATCTATTGATGTGATCATATGATTTTTATTCTTCATTTTGTATATGTGGTGTGTCATGTTAATTGGTTTGCAAATATTGAACCAACCTTGCATCCCAGGAGTAAATTCCACTTGGTCATAGTGAATAAGATCTTTTTACTGTATTGCTGAATTCATTTTGCTAATATTTTGTTGAGGATTTTTACATTCATGTTTATCAGGGATATTTTCCTATAATTTTCTTTTTTTTAAATGTCATTGTCTGGTTTTGGAATCAGGATAATACTTGCTTTGTAAAATAAGCTTGGGAGCCATCCCTCCTCTTGAATTTTTTTGCAATAGTTTGAAAGTATAGGTGTTAATTCTTCTCTGAATGTTTGGTACAGTCTTTTAATAATTATACTTAACCAACTCAAATAAGTTAATTCTATTCCTTTTTATATACCTACATACATATAAATTATTATGATAAATTAATATTTATCATAAATGAGTATTGAATTTTACGTAGTTTTTTCAATGTATCTGTTGAACTAATCTATAATTTTGCTCCTCTAGTTTGTTGATGTGATATATAAATTTAGTAACTACTCTGATATGGAAACATTTTTATTCTTGGTATAAATCCTATTTCATCATGATATAATAGTTTGCACATTTTTAATTTACATTTTTTACTATTGACAACAGGTGATGATCCTAGGTACACATGAATTGTGGGATAAAGCCTCCAGATTCCTCACCTTTACCTGGGATGAGTCTAAGTTATGTTTCACTGGGTTTCTTAGTGGGTCGGTAATTTTCTCATTATGCTCACTTTGTTGGCTTTTCTTTATCCCCTATCTTACTTTCCCTACTTTCTCACTTGTGATAACTCACATCATCTATAAAATAAACTTCTTTATCAAAGTATTTGCCTCTGCATCTATGTTTCATGTAATCCCAGGCTAAGGTTCCACTTTATTTTCAAGATTAACAAACAAACTCTATAAGTACAATTGGCCTATAATTTTCATTCTTATATTGATTATAGCAGATTTTGTTATCAAGACAGTACTGGTATCATGTAGTAATTTGATTGCCAGTATAAGAATTATCTGTTTCTTCAGGTGTTATAAAACTGGCTTATCAAATCATTTGCACCTACTGTCTTTTTTGGTGGCGAGGGGGTAGGGTGGAGATTTTGATTACTGATTCAATTTATTTAAAACCTATTGTCTTATTTATATTTTCTTTTTCTTCTTGAATCAATTTTTGCAATCCATATTTTTTACTAGAAAATTATCTTCATCTAAATTCTCAAATTTATCTATATGAAATTGCTTATAATATTTTCTAAAATATCTGTGGTTTGAGTCATTATGTTTCCTAATATATTCACTTGTGCTTTTTTTTTCTTCTCTCTTTTTTGGTCATTCTAGACAAATCTTGGAAGGAATTTAGATGCTTATGAGAACAGAGAAACGGACTATTATTAAGAAGAACTTGTGGGAGAATTAGGGATAAGAGCAGGGTTTTGTTGTTGTTCAGGTGAGTGAAATAGCAATGATTTTATATGCTGATGGAATTATCTAGTAAAGAACAAAAAGTAATGTTACATAAAGTTGGGAAAATTGCTAGGGTTTTGGCATCCTTGAATAGGTGAGAGGGCGCCAATGGCTGCACTGGTTTTAGAGAGGAGCACAGTAACAAGAAGGAAGGTGGAGCACGGCTACTGGTTTTGTAGGTTGGTAGATGTGGTGGTGGAAGACAGTTAAAATTACTGTGATTACCTGAATTTTCTGACAAAAATTTGGTTATCTGCTGAGAGTAAGGATAAAGGAAGAGTTATTGAAGGTGTGAACAAGAGATGGAAGGGAAGAGTCAGTTAGGAAAACAGGAGACAATGGTCTGGGGAAATACATGAATTCTGGCAACGTTGAGAGCCCACTTGAGGTTCCTGAGGCCTGACATCATGGCTGCATGACTTTCTTCAACCACGTTAGTCCCATAATGAGAGAACAGTTGGATTTAATCTGAATTGTGGTTTGCCAAGTTAATACTTTAAAATGAGAGAGAGGTTAAAGAATTGAGGGTGTACGCAAAAAAGTTACTTTTTAATGGCCAACATTGAATTTATTCTGGGTAAGGAGGGATGAGGGGGCACCGATCAAAACGATGGATTGAATGTCCCAATGTGGTTTAAAATTTATTGAAATTAGGTATGTTATGGAGAATAAACTGAAAATTTAGGAGCTTTTGGTAAGATAGTGATATGCTAGAATAAAGATTTAAGGATATTTGCAATTATTGCTAAGGACAAGATGAGGGTACACTGATAATGTGTGACTGAGATAGGGTGGAGGACAGGCTCATTGGTGTAGAGGAATACAGGAATGGAGAGACAAGACTACTGAAAAGATGAAAACTAGGGTTGGAGCTACAGGATGATGGCGAATGATTTGGGAGTCTACAAGGAGGGGAGTGGATGTTATAGTCCTAATTATGTCAGATTCAAAGCTGGAGTTTTGGAAACAGAGGGGTCTTGAAGTGGTGTGAGGAAAGACTAGGTCAAATGGTTCAGCAGATGTAAGAGACAATATGGCACCCTTGATAGGCCCACAAGAGATGAAGTGCCTCCAAGAAGACTCTCTTTGTGACCTGATATGAATAGGAATGTAATATACTCGTAGAGCCTCTATTTCCTTCTGTACAAGGATCTATGCATGTTATCTACTAACTCAAGCATGTTTATTTTGCTGTGCAAATTTAGGTTAGTGACCAAGAGTATGAATTCTGCAGTATGTCTGCTGCTCTGTTCTGCCACTTAACTAGTTGTGTAAATGTGGACAATTTATTTAAACTCACTGTGCCTCAGTTTTGTCATCTGAAAAGTGGATTCAGTAATGGGATATGTACTTTATAGGCTTGTCATTAGGAATAAAATAAATTAATATGTGTAATGCTTTCAGATCACTGCCTGGTATATAACAACCACTGTTTACAAGGGCAGGGAAAATGCAAGGTGAGTCTGGAATATTTGTGGTCCCATAAAGTATGGGAACATGTGGAAAATTTGGGAGGCATGTTAAAAAGACATAGGGGCAACATGTAGTAGTTCCCAGTAGGCAAATCTGAGACAATTTGACCAATAAAATAAATAGATAGTAATAAATTATAACTCAAGGAACTAAATAGCCATGAATCCATACTGATATAAATAAATAATTTATTAAATAAATAAGTAAATGGCAGGGAGGAGACATGTCTTCTTTGCAGTAGTAGAATTCTAATAAGTATATAAGGAAGGACAGAAATAGAAAGTAAACATTAGGTAAATACTATCATAATAAAAGTAATTGTTGCAGGAAAAAAAATCATCATTGGATGCTAACACTAGTGGATAAACTGTAGTGAGAAAAAGGAGATTTGAATAGTTTTTAAGTACCTACTTATAAAATAATTATTTATTACAAAGAGAACAGTGATTATTTTATAATTGACAAACTGGCAGAGACCACCAAGTTATTAAAGTTAACATACCAATAATGACATACTGATATGTACCTTCTGATACACTGGAAAGAGTACAGCGTCACATCTGTGGTATTCTTGACAGAAACATGTAATCTCAACCTAATCATGAGGAAACAGACAAACACCAAATCAGAGACCTTCTACAAAATATCTGGTCACAGGATTCTTCAAAATTGTCAAGGTCATAAAAAAAAAAAAAGCCAGCAAAATCTTCAAAAGACTGAAGAATTGTCACAGATTAGAGGAGAAGACGTGACAATTAAATGCAACACAGTATCCTGGACTGGATCTTGGACTGGGAAAAAGGATCTTATGAGGAAAAGTGGAGAATTCTAATATGGTCTGTAGATTACATAATGATACTGTGTCAATATTAATTTCCTGGTTTTAATAATTTTGCTATGGTTATATAAGATGTTAACATTATAGGGAACTGAATGAAAGGTATACGGAAATTCTCTGTGCTATTTTTGCTACTTTAAAAAAGTCTATTATTTCAATATTAAAAGTTATAATAATAATAATAATAATAATAATAATCCTTCTTATCTTTGCCATTGAAATGTCTAGAAACTTTCAGTTTTATATCCTACACAGGAGGGAAGTCATATGGTTCTCAACTTTTTCTGCCTGACTTATTTCGCTTAGCATAATAATCTCAAGATGCCTCCACGTTATCACAAATGGCAGTATTTCATCTTTTCTTATGGCAGGGGGATGGTAGAAGAGTAAAGGGGGTCAAACATATGGTGATGGAAGGAGAACTGACTTTGGGTGGTATATATATAGATGCGATATTATATATATACGTATATATATATGATATATATATATATACGTATATATATATACGTATATATATATATCATATATATACGTATATATATACACACACACACATACATACTAACCATTTTCACTGCAATAAGTTTAATTTTAAAAAAAGAAAAAAGTAATGTCTGGAAACAATGAACAACTTAACTGCATTGACAATATGGTGGCATTTTAATACTGTTTGCTATTGAAAGTTGCCATTGTTCCTTGGTGAAATCCTTGATTTCAGGTCTCTGCTAGGACATGTGTAAGATGAGCCTGGGACATCTTATCATAACAGAAAGCAAGAATGTTAAAGACTAGCTCAGTTGGGTCAAAAAGACTTTGCAGTCAACTTGAAAAAATCTTTCACTGGACAAAGATGGGGCAATTTGAGGTTCAATAAGGATAACAGCTGCAAAGCTTTGAAACACAAATTTTGTTTAAATCCATGAATTCATAATAATGCTGGGGGGGGGGGAATCCTAATTGGTCACCTTTGGAGGATGCTAGGAAACTTACTCAAAATATTGAAAAGTCATAAGTAAGGGGAAAAACCCAATCATATTCCTGCATTTCCTATATAACTGAATCTCAGAGGAATCAATAAGTGGTAAGGGAAAGTGGCCAATGATATACTCAATCATGCCTAAGCCTTCATGAAACCTCAAAAGGACAGGGTTCAGAGAGCTTCCAGGTTGAACACATGGATGGGCTGGGAGAGTGGCATGCCTGGAGAGGGCATAGAAACTCTGTGCCCCCTACAAATGTCTTCCATCTGGAGGACCACCTGTATTCTTTATCATATCCTTTCATAATAAACCAGTAAATATAATAAACTGTTTTCCTGAGTTCTGTGAGTCACTCTAGCAAATTAATCGACCATCAGGAGGAGGTTGTGGGAACCTCTGATCTATAGCCAGTCAGTCAGATGTACAGGTGACAATCTGGACTTGAGATTGGTATCCTCAGTTGGAAGGTTCATTGGAACCTCCAATTTGCAGTAGTTTGGTCAAAAGCACAGTTAACAACCTGGGCTTTCTACTGCTGTGTAAAGATTGGTAGGGGCAGTCTTGTGGGACTGAGCCCTTAACCAGTAAAACTTGATGCTGTCTTTGGTAAATGACTTGTAGGATGTCTGGCATCTAGAAAATTGCTTATTGTGGTGGGGATTGCCCCTCTACACACATACTAGAATTGGTGATCAGAATACCTATTTAAATGTCATAATGGGTTTTAATGGATCTAGGCAATGATTACCAAGGGTTGTTAACATCACGAAAAGAGAGGCAACCAATCATTGTGTTTCTCTAGATACAAGTATACAGCATAACCTATGAACTAGTCTTGTTAAAATTTTTGATCCTGAATCTGATTAAACCTCTAGATTTAACTATCATTTCAAAGGAAAAAAAATATGTTTAAATGATTCATTGGGATGCAAAATCAAAACTGTGAGACATGCTACCACTACAAACAACTGAGTTTTTTCAACAAAATCTTGCAAGGGAAAATAGATTTAGAGGTAAGTTCTACATGAAATGTCTTGAGAGGCATATCAACTCACTATAATATATGGACTTCATTTGGCTTCCAATTCAAACATGTTATTAAAAAAGCAGTAGTATTAGAAAAATGTAAACACTAACTGGATATTTGATGATATTAAGGAATTATTACTAATTTTTATGTGATAATATGATATGGTTAAGTTGAAAAAAAAACCACAGTATACAGCCTTTAGAAATGTACACTGAAAGATTTAAAGATGGAATAATATATTGTTTGAGGTTTACTTTAAAATAATAAAGAAAGAGTGTGTGGGGGTTGGGTGTATAGATTAAAAAAAGACCTGCCATGAGATGGTAATTGCTGAAGCTAGATGATGTATACATCATATTATTCTCTCTAGTTTTGTCTTTGTTTGGAACTTTTAAAACTCAAATAAAAAAATATCAGTCAGATTTTTCTTGAGAGAGATATGATGAACTTATGGCATGACAACAACCTTATTTCCATATGACAATAATTCCCATGTTCTTCCCAAAAGAGCAAACCAGAAGCTGGAGGTGGAGAGTCCATTTGCTCTGCACATTCAACAAAGTCATAAATTTACTTTCAAACGTTTTGCAATACGGAAAAGCAAGATGTGTTTTTATAGCACTTTACTTCCGTAAACCACATGTTTTTTGTTTTTTTCCCCCACTATTTTTGGTTTGTTTCCACTGGACTCATTAGAATGTTTATGGGACTCATCAAAATGTTTGTGGGTAAAATCTATTCGCTAAAAACTATTTCTTAGTTTTTTTGCTAAGAAAATGTCAAACCTTCTCCTATTCTCCCTTATGAATTAGAAGTGAAATTAGAAACTTGATATGAAAACCATTTAACTTCAGATTTCTTCACAAGACTGGAGAAATAAGAGAATTATGACAACGTCCCTTCATAATAGATCCTCCCTTGCCTTTACCTTACTCATATGGCAAAGCCTCATTCCTGGTTATGTCTACATCTTCACCTGCTCTATGTCAGTACCTGGATACTTGAACATGTCTGAGGTAAATGTATGACTGAGTTGACTGGTCTCACTTTACTTTCATGACTACTAAAATAAAATATATCCTTACTGTTCCCAGTATTCATATTACATTTGCCAACAGTTTCCCAGACTATTGCTCTCTTTCTCTTTCTCATTCAGTCTTGTTGACACAGTGGCTGAAGTAATCCTTCTAAAACTGGTAAGTCAGATCATTTTGTTTCTCTATTCCAAATAGTGTGGACTATATTTTCTTTGCTATGCGTTCTTTGCTATTTAAATGAAAAATTTCCTAGTCTCAAATTAGAAAAGTGATCTATTGATGATTCTTTTTGTTATAGAGCCCACCCAACTAATTTATCTCAAATTCTTCCAAATTCTTAATTATTTTACCCTTTTCTTCAATTTCCTTTCAATCTAGAAATCTCTCTGTCTGCTCCTGTCTAGTTGGATGCTCTTTAGCAGGGGTGTCCAAACTTTTTTCAATGTTTTTTACCAAGGGCCATATGCGGTAAAATACACAAACAGCCGGGCCACTCACTCGAGGTAAAGTACGTATTGCCTCACCTGGTTTATTTAAGTAAACTAAATATATTTTTGGAATTTGCTGCGGGCCAATTAACAATGGATCATGGGCCACAGTTGGCCCGCGGGCCGCAGTTTGGACACCCCTGCTCTTTAGGATCTGACTGGATATCACCTGGAATTCTTTGGTTTTATACACTGCTTACTGGATCCCATGATTTTTCCCTCCTTGTTTTTCTTGCAAAATATGTAGGAATATGTCCAAAGCAACTTCCCAAGAAAGAGTAAAATGTGCTTATTCTAATTTAACTGTTGAGTGTTTCGCTGGATATAGAATTCTAGGTTGAAAATAATTTTTCCTCTTGTAAAACTCACTGTACTGTGCTCCAGTGTCCACTTTTGTTGAGATATGTGATGACCTATGATTCTGAAGTTTTAGGCACCCAATTATTCTTGTCTCTCTGGAATCTTTTAGGATCTCTTCTTTGGTGTTCTGAGATCTCATAATGACATACACCATTTCCAAAGTTCTTTTATTTGTTTGTATGGACCAATGTTTCTGATCATATCATATTTCTACCTCTTGAGGAACATCTTTTAATATTTCTTGTATAATATTGTAAGTGATTAATTCCCTCAGTTTTTGTTTGTCTGACAAAGTCTTTATTCCTTTTTTATTTTTGAAGTATGTTTTTCCTGCGTATAGAACTTTTTTTATTTAGCATTTTAAAGACATCACACCATTCTTTCTTGCATGCATGGTTTATGATGAGAAATCTGCTGTAATTCTTGTCCTTGTTCCTTTATAGATAATATGTCTTTTTTTTTTTTTTTTTACTGTCCTTCAAGATTTTCTATGTTTATAGCAACCAAGGGCTCATACTAGCACAATTTTAGAAATTCATTAAAAAGTTTAGCTGAATCTTTTTGCTAGCTTATATGTTATCCAGTAGTTTTTCCCTAGGTTAGCAAATATTTTCCACTCTTAATCTCTTTCCCATTTTCTTCATAATTCTCCATTTATTCCCTTAATATCTTTTATTTTTATTTATGGAGTCAGAAGTAGAAGAAGAAAAGATGCTTGTGTTCCTTCCTCTATCCTGAGCTGGAAACTACTAGTAGTAATTCTCAACGTCATTTAAGACATGTATTCAATTATTTAATGAAAAATTTGTTGAGGCCCAAATATGTGTTATGCCAGCACTAAATTTAAAAGTGAATTAACATTTTTTTCCTCAAGGGAATGAAACATTTTTTTTTTCTCTCAAGGAAGTTGCAGGTAAATGTGGGTGATATTATGTAAGTAAATTATTATTAAACTCTATAACTCGGGCTATTATCAAAGTAAACAAAAGTTACGTAAAATTTACTTTCTAATAAATTCATCATATATAATGAGATTAACCTTCAAAAACTATCACTTTAAGGTGATAATGCTCATTTATAGTGATGTATCTAAATAACCTGGCGAACTTCTAAATCAGAATGTTCTGGAGTACATACAGGCATTTGTTTTGTTTTGTTTTAAGAAAAAATCTCTAGGAAGGCCAGATGCTCTGTTAGGCTTGGGTACCTTTGCTTTGATTGTGTCACCTCCTTGTTCCCAAAACTATGATTCTTCCATATTGCTTACAGAATATATTCTAAAAATGTTGATTTGGCATTCCAGCTAACAATTACATTTTCAAAACTTCTCTCCACCCTTAACCAAGCCCTTTAAATCTAATTGGACATCTCACTATTCCCTGTCTAGTATAGATGCACAATCTGTTTCCACCCATGAAATTCTAGCTCCCCGTTATTTCTTCTTATATTATCATATCTATTTAAACCTCATTCCTCCATAAATACTTTCCTGATCATTCAAATAGACTGTGGTTTTTCAACTTTTTGAATTTTCAGCATATTTTCATGTTACTTTTTGAGCACCTGAAACAGTAATATGACAGCATGGTAATTGCCATCTGAGTCGATTCTTGAAGGATGAGCCTAACTTACATAGGTTGAGAAGATAGAAAAGGGGGAAAACATCATTCAGGAAGAAATAAAAATATGTACAAAACCATGGAATTGGGAAATAATATATATTAGGGTAACTGAGAGTGGAACATTTGAGTATGTTCCAAAGTCACCATGAATGATGAAACTGGAGAATTTAACAGTGGAAACTATTAAGGGCTTTGTAAATCTTACTAAGGAATCATATAAGAAATGGGAAACCATTGAGGGCTTATAAAACGTGGGGAGAGTGACACGCTCCGTTTGCATTTTATAAATTTATATTACTGGTAGGAGCATAGAGATTGGATTTCATTTTGTAAGATTGGAGATAGTGGAAACAGTTAAAAGACTGTTATGATAATTGAAGTTATAGATAATGGAGATTGATGGCCATCTGAACCAAGGTGTTGGCAGTGGCGATTCAGAGGAGACAGATTAGAGGTACACTAAAGAAAATTTTAAAGAGGGAGTGGGAATGATTTCAAGAGGGGAATAAGAACATCCTGGGTTGGTGGTAGAATTATTGCTGAAGAAATAGAACCTTGTATGAGGAACAAATTTGGGACATAAAAAGAATGTGTTCACCTCTGGATTTGTTGATTTTAGGGCACGTAGATGCTTTCAAATTTAGATTTATAACAGGCATTTGAATGTACAGATCTGGAGTCTAATGTGAAATCAGGGTTAAGGTGCTCAATGTCAGGTAACAGTCTATTAGATGGAAGATGCTTTCAAGTGGGTGGGATGAGATGAACAAAAGCTATGTGGTGGCAGAACTTGTATGAATGCCGACGTATATGGCACAAGAAGAGAAAGATGAGCCCACACAAGAACCTGGATAGAACTGGCCAGGAGAAAAACTGGAAGGCAATGTTTATTATAGAAGTTATGGAAGTAGAGAATCTCTAATAAATCAGGAATAGCCAAGTGTGAAATTCACAGAGGAATTCTACAAGTGAAAAATTTTAAAGCAACATCAAATTTACTAGATTTAGTGATCAGGAGTTCATTGGTGACTTGGGTAAGAGCAATTTCAGTATAGTGGTGAGGTGGATATTAGAATGTAATGGGTTGAAGAGAGAACACTATATGAAAAAGTAAGGATGATGAATATAGAAAACTCCTCCCAGAAGCTCTGCAGAGAAAAGAAGAGGGAGAGGCTAAGAAGAGGGTGAGTCAGACTTTATGTTTTTATTTCTTGAGATTTTGAAATTGGAGTAAATTTATGTATAGACAGGAAAAGGCAATAGTGAAAGGCGATATGGAGAGGAAATGGTTGAGTAGATAGGAGGAAAGGAGGTGGAACTAAAACCCAGGGTATGAGACTGACCTCAGAAAGGAGAAATAATTCTTCCACTGCCTTTCAACTAGTATTGGAAGCAATACTTGTTAATTTTAATTCCATGGATAAACCTGACTACATTGTAAACAAAGTACTATAAAGTGTTGTTAAGTAAATTACAGTATTTTAGGGCTTTATTGAATTCTGTAAAAAGCTTGCTACACATTTGTTGTGTAAGGGGAAAACTCAGACAACTACAACTTTTCTTTAGTAGAAACCATATTATTTTGGGAGGTGAAATTAACAGAGAAATGCATCCCCATTTTTAGTGATCCCAGTGCAGTAATGAGACTGAAAACAACACAAATGATTGAACCAACTAGAGTTAATTAGAACTGATTCTTATTTTTTAGCATCAGGAAGTGCATGATGGAAGATAAGATTGATTGTCACGTTAGATCACTTCATTTAAAGACTGCTGATAATCTAAGATGATGAAAGCAATGTAAAATTATAATTTCAGAGTCAACATTTTCATAATACTGTCAAATCTAAAAAAATTAATTTAAATTAAACAAGCAAGTCAGTGAATTCTGTCTGCTTATTACAATGAAATGAATTACTATTTAAATGGCAGTTGTTCAAAAGTGGCATTTAGCTGGGCCTGGAAGGGAGACAGCAATCTAGCTTTTTCCTTTGGGAGAATGATATTCAAACCACAGGATCTTAATTTAAGTCATTTCCTTTTGGTCCTTACTCATTAGAGACACCAACCAGCATACTGCCTTGTGTATACTCTTAATAGCCTTAAAGATATGGAGCCTGACTGATTTTCTGAGATTTTTAAAGAGGTTCTTATCCTGGTTTAATTTCTTAAAATTATTTCTGTGCTTTCAAGATGAAAGCTGAATAAGGAATATAGATAATTAGAATAAATCAAGATGTTTATCCAAGAAAATAGAAGTTAAAAGATGTTTATATTCAAAATCTATAAAGCGTTTAGTTAAGGGAAATAACAAGATGAGGATGTTACAGACCATATTTCATATGTTAAATAATGGTTCTAAATAGTGCTTCTCGCAAACCTGACACACAATTCAGTAATAATCTCCATGTGAATAACCAAAGATTTATAACATATTCATTCTCAGTTGCCAACCAGGGGAGTAAAGTTTTCAGATATGAATTTAAAACCAATCAAAATGCAGTGCTTTGGGTATAACTGTGTTTTTATGTAATTTAGTTATATGGTGGATAGATATTTGATGTAATGACTTCTACTCACTCTCTTTCAGCATAAACTAGCTCAGACAAAACCCTCCTGTATTATAACTTTTAGACTAAAGCTAATTCTGAAAAATATCAGAAAAGTACTCATGGACATTTTTATAAAAATAGAAAAAATTTATGTAAGTAAATCCTTGGAAAATAGAGTATCAACTGACTTTTTTCTAAGCTGATAATATAGATAAAGTTGGTGGTGGTGGTTTTGTTTAGCTAATCTAGGCCATGATAGGAAGTATCATGGTGGTTGTTTGACAGTACTTTTCAGATCTTCTGTATCCTTACTGATTTTCTGTCTACTTTTTCTATCTATTACTAACAGTGAAGTGACGAACTTTTGAACTTAATTGTTGATTTTTCTATTAATATTTCTGTTTTTATCAGTTCTTGCTTTATGTATTTAGAAATCCTACAATCATGCTTTTCATCATTATGTCCCAATTCCTGGTACTATTCCTTGTTTTGAAGTGTATTTGATCTGATATTAATACAGTCACTTCAGATTTTCTTTGAGCATTTTCATGGTTTATTATTTCACATCCTTTTAAAAATCTCTGTTGTTGTAAATTAAGTGAGTTTCTTATAAATAGCATATAACTAGATCCTGAAGTTTTAATCCAATCCAAATGTCTGCTTTTTAATTGAGATGTAATTATTTAATCTAAATATTAATATGACTGGATTTAAATTAGAGATTTATTTTCATTCTCTTTATGTATCTGGTTTTCTTTCATTTTCCTACATTTTTTTTTCTTCTTTTGGATTAACTGAGAATTTTAAGATTCAATTTGTCTTTATATAAGCTTATTAGTTATATCCATTTTCTGAGAGAGTTATTGCTCTATCACTTATGATATACATCTTTAAATTTCCATGGTTTTCCTTGAAATAATGTAAAACTGCTTCAGATTATAAGACCCTTAAAATTGCATACTTTCAATTCCTCCCTTTCATTGTGCTGTTTTTCTCACACATTTTACTTTTATACATATTATTAACTCCACAATACATGCTTACTGTTTTTACTTTTGATGAACAAGTATCTATTTAAAACATTGATAGTAAGAAAAAGTCTCATATTTACTACCATTTTTACCATTTATGGCTCTCTTCAGTAATTTGTGTGGGTCCAAATTCCCACCTAGTGCCAAATTCCTTCTGCCTAAACAACTTCCCTTAATATTTTGTTTTGCATATCAGCTAAAAATGAATTCTGTCAGATTTTAGTTGTCTCAAGGAGTTTCCATTTTACCTTCATTATAAATGATTGAAGGATATTTTCAGTAGTTATAGATTTGCATATCTATAACTATCCAAAAAATGTATACACATTTTAAGAAAGGAAAAAAAACTGTATTAAAATTGTAATACTCAATATATACTGATAGCAGAAGATGACTACAAGTCATGAGTACACCCCCAGTATATCTATGTCTATGTCTGTAGTTATATCCATATCTATATGTGTGTGTGTGCACGCACGCGTATGTGTGTGTGTGTGTGTGTGTGTGTGTGTGTGTGTGAGAGAGAGAGAGAGAGAGAGAGAGAGAATGTGTGCATATATCCACATATGTACACTTCAGGCTCCCCAAGACTTTTGGATCTTTAAAAAAAGTTCTTCATTAATTTTGGAAAATCCTTGGCCATCATCACATAAAACATTTCTTTTGCCTGATCTCTCTCTTTGCTTTCTGGGACTTCAATTGCATATGTATCAGCTCTTGGATATCTTGTTTCATTTTTTTCACACCTTTGTGTTTCAGTTTGGATTTCTATTGACCTTTCTCCAAGTTCAATATTTTTTTCTTCATTATATCCAGCCTGTTGATTAGCCTATCAAAAGGGTTCTTCAATTCCCTTATAATTATTTTGTCTAGCATTTCCATTTTGCTCTTAAATTCCTCATCTCTTTATGAACCATGCCCACTTCCCCCCTACATCCTTTAGTGTATTAATCATAATTATTTTAAAATCCCTGTCTAATAGTTATAACATTGTGATAATGAATAATCTATTGCCTGGAACTCAATATCAAAGAAAAACATTTCAGCGTTGCCTTCGTTTATACATGACTTGAGCTGGAGCATATGGCCTGTGTTAGACCAGGCCTAAAGGCTTCTTCTCCTCCTATGACTAAAAGCTGAACAACACCACCAGTTACAGTATGTATCCAAAGAGAGAGGAGAGTAGTTCAGCCGGTGGTTTTGTCAACACAGATGGAAGATGAAGATGAGTAGAGAACAGCAGTGTGGTACATGACTTTTTATCTGCAGTGACCACTCCTCATAGAATATGTAGGTAAATACATATTTTGCAACCCCCCCCCCCCGCCGAGGAGAAAAGGAAGGTGTGTTGGAAGGGAGAACCTGGACAGGATCCCCTTCTTAGACACCTACACTTAACATAAACATAAAAGTAAATCATCTTTGTATGTAATTTTAAAATTCATACTACATGAGCTAATCAACTATCTGGATAAGGCTTATTTACTCCATTCAGACAGAGATTAATGGTTTTCAGTTTAATCAAGGGGTTCTACAGCTAAAAAAGAAAAAAGGAATAACTGAGAAACCACTTCTTTAGGTTTGGAATGGCAATATAAACATGAAAGAAAAGGCAAAATCATAAGAAATAAGGACAGTTAAACGGTATCTGTATAGGTAAACTGTACTATTTTAAAAATTTCACACAGACCATTTCTTTCATATAAATGAATATATTCAGAATTTGTTCTCATAGTGTGCATGACAACAACCATCAAAGTTAATTTTGGCTAGATTCCTGGCTCTTTCGTACTTAGAGAGTTTAATCTCTATATGTTTGTGAGTATGAGAGCAAGAAGTACTCCCTGACAGAAAGCCATGCTTTGCACAGGTTAGTAAAAACCATGTACCACTGTGGATGGACTGCATCCCTAGGGAAGAAAGGAGAGTCCCAGAGCAGAGGAGGGTAGTCAGGAGCTTAAGTGAAATCTTAAGAATGAATTACTCTAAATGCAAAGTACCCACATGAAAGTGAAATTAGCTGTTTTTTGACCCAACTTTGAATAATGTCTATAATATGCCACATATCACGCTATGTACACTGTGATTTAATTTTATCTTAAAATAATAACTTACTCATAAAACTAGCCATTAGGTATAAAACAGTAAAGTAATTTGCAAATTTTCATACAGCATAATAAATTAAGCATGGAGAACACTATGAATGCAATTTGCAGTCATTTATAATGCAGTGTTTTATGTTAATAATTCAAAATCCCATGCTATTTGGAGACACTTCTAATTAATGTATTTATGAAATTGTCAACTGTGACTGTTTTGGTTCCATTTTGCTAAACAGTTCAACAGAATTTGCTTGTTGTTATTTAGTGTTTCCTTGGTGGCACCAACAACATTAAATGTAGGAATAACGGGAGATGCTTATGCAGGTTATTTCTCACATTGTTAAAAACCCCTTTCTGATCACACCTTGAAACAACTAAAGTCAATGACTGCCTTCTCCTCTAGTACCAAACCCAAATATTTAAGACACTTTGTTTAAAACTTTTAAATGAAAGGGAGACAAGTGCCGGGATCAATAATTAATTGAAGAGGAAATTTCATACCTTGTTAAAGAGTCTTTTAAATATTAAATACATTTCATATCTTAAATCCATAGACACTGACATTTCTTTAGAGTTGATAATCATGCCTGTTAGGGGCCATTTCTTTATATTGCCATCTTTATTTGGATGTTTTTGAACATGAGTAGAAGACTAAATATTCATAAGCTGGCTTGTTGAAGTTTTACAATAATTGGAATTCATCTAAGCAAAGTTTAATCCTCCTGAGGGTATTTCAGTAAAACTAAAGAACAAAACAGTCTCCAAACACGGAGTAAAGTATGAATTCAAAGGTGACGTAGTAGTACCCTATCTATTAATAATAAGGAAAATACTACTGGCTTTCTTTGTTGTTCTATATTCAGATGAGTCAAATATTAATTTTCGAGTCTTAGAGATTCTATGAGATTTTGTGTGATCTAAGTAAAGGTGGGCATACATTTTCTCTCATCAAGAAAGAAGGCATTTTCCATCCTTCACTTGGATCACTGATGTGGCCTGAATGAGGCAGAATAATTAATTCTCCATATGAGTCACTTTTCGATTGCACATCATTGTCACTCACTTGATGAAAGTGGAGGCAGTGACTGGACAACACCAAACTTAATTCCTATAGCCTAAAATTGTCACATATGGAAAGGAGATAAAAAGGAGACTGCAAAATGGCCTGGTAGGTTTGGGAACACTGTCAGTTGGTCCTTGTGTTACGTTTGTTTTTGAAATTATATCAAAATTATCATTTTCATACCTAAAACCTGCTTACTGATTGATTATACAATGAACAGGAAAACTGAATAATGTGACACTGGGAAAAAAAACACTGTAATGTACTGATGGTTGTGAAAATATTCAAGATATTTGATAACTTTTAAAAGTATGTTGTGGTTTTTGCAGGGACAACAAATTATGTCATAAATATACATGGGCAGGATTTTTAACCACAGAAAATTCTTTTAAAATTGTGAATTTAAGAAGTCCATTCTATTGTCAAAGGCAGGAAATCATAAAGAAAATACAAAAAATATAACAGGGACAATTAATTATATTTCTGTAAAAAATTCATGATAAAGGCCTCGTTTGGAAAACTATGAACAATAATATGTGCATCTTTGTGCCTTAAAATTGGGCATCACCAACGTTACTGTGCAATGTTTTAACTGGGAAAACATACAAATCTGAAAATCCCTGCCTTTTACATTTTTATTTCTTTTTCTCTTCTATAAAATAAAATAACTTCAAAGAACTTAAAACTGTTTTCTGCAGATTTTTGTAGGATTTTCACTGGGGCTTGAAACTAGAATGAAATATTAGAAATGTCCAATTGGTTTACTGACAGAAACTTGCCTTCATCGTTGGCGACTGGGTCATGTGTTCCACAACCTCCTGTCTGTGAGTAGAACTCATTCTGGAACTCATTTGGAGTGCCCTCTGTTTTCAGTTCTGTACAGTTGAGTATGTCTGCCCATGTATTTCAAACTACTATTTCTCAAAACCCTTACGTTGAATGAAAGAAGCCAGGCACCCAATAGTATATACTGTGTGGTTCCACTGGTACGAAGTTCACTATCAGGCAAAATTAACTTATGGTGACAGACATTAGTTGAATAACAGTTACCTTGAAAGAGGAGTGAGTAGTGACAGGAAAGTTTATGCTGATTGGCTTATTAATGATCACAAATAACGTGTGATATATTCCTTTCAAAACATGTAAATCCACATATCATTAC